>NC_051283.1:2351167-2441167 GCF_015220745.1 Sebastes umbrosus | reverse complement strand
ACCTCAACCCAATTCAACACTTGTAGGATCAGCTTGGGCGTGCTGTACGTGTTAGAGTGACCTGGCTGACCTGCAACGAATCCTGGTTGAGGAATGGAACTGCATCCCACAGCAACGTGTGACCAGGTTGGTGACCAGCATGAGGAGGAGGTGCCAGGCTGTTGTGGCTGCGTATGGATCTTCCGACGCTACTGAGGCTCCTGACTGTGTATTAAATGAATATAGTGTAAAATAGCCAATATGTCTTGTTTGTTTCTTGTTACTGAAAGAGAGTTCAATCATCCAATCCACCAAACAACTCAAAACAAGAGTCAGTACCAACAGGAGAATACACTGTTTACCATTGACGGAGCATTTTGGCAAATTTTTCTTGGGCGCTACCCACATAATCAGCTGTGCTGCTCATCCCACAAATACATGATCCTTACAAGTTGGACATCATTGCAAAGGTAAATAAACAGGTTTTCCAATGATGTAAAATACAATGACCATTAGCATTGTAACAATAGAGAAATAATCCACCAAACACAAGTTTACGAACTTTGTTTTTCCAGTTTATATATAATAAATTCTACTATTTTTTTTCTCACTGTACATGTAGGCAAGTTGATGAAGACCTTTTGAAATCACTTTAGTTGGACTGGACAAACTGTTATAGTCTAAAGAGCAAATTTTCCCCAAAAAAACTGTATGTAGCTTCTGAGTAGAACATTTCTCATTTCCCATAGCTGTGTATGTTTATTTTTCACCTTTATGATTCACTCGACATTTATAGTTTCTGTAGTTGCAGCAGATTCACAGCATACATAGGAACTACTCAAAGCCCTTAATGGGAATAATCCATTTCTGTCTGCACGTTCAGAGACTCCAAACACTCAAAGTTCAGCACAAAATGTGTCTTAAAAATATGTCAAACACCAACAAGACATTAATAGAATGTTAAGTTTAAATAAACACAAAATTTTTTTTTGTAAATGCTTTAAAGTTACAAACAAACAGAGGACACAAAAAAATGCTTTTTGTGGGTGAAAATAGTTTTAAGGTCCCATATCGTGCTCATTTTCAGGTTCATACTTGTATTCTGTGTTTCTACTAGAACATGTTTACATGCTGTAATATTAAAAAAACTTTATTTTCCTCATACTGTCTGCCTGAATATACCTGTATTCACCATCTGTCTGAAACGATCCGTTTTAGTGCATTTCAGTGGAATTGCAATGGTATTGCGTTGCTAGGCAACAGCTTGGGTCCATGTTTTACTCCTGTCAGTTGATGTTATTTACATACACTGCAACAGGAAATAAACTGGGACACATTTACAATGTTTATGTTTAAAACCGTGTAATTGTCTAAATATTATATATTTTGTGACATCACAAATAGACAGAAATCCTAGCGGCTTGTTTCAAACGCACAATTTCTGAACACGGGCTGTGTGTATTTCTCCGTATATTGAACGTTTTGATAGTTTGACAGTATTTATAAAGCACTACTTTATAACATAACAGACATGAAAATCTTACGTTTTACAATATGGGACCTTTAATGCATTTTTACAGGTGAGCCGAGCTGTATTAGGACAAATTCAGAAGATCAGTAAAAGCTGGTTAATTCTTCACAATCACTCTCTGTCTGTCATCTGTTACATACTGTATGATCCCTTCTTTAATAGCTGAACACATTCAAGAAGCATTTTAATGTTTGCAGGGTCTTATTAAGTTCTTTATTTGTATCATTAGCTGCATTAATAATCACATTGCTCCACGTTCTGCATCCTGTACTGAGCTTGTTTAACAGGCTGAGCCTTGAGACTTGAGCTGAACTGCATTTCAGACGCACTTTAAAGTTGTTTTTGGTTTGTCACAAATACGTCTGTGAGGCGCTCTGCAGTCTTTATCAAACCAACACCTCAGGACGGTTCTGTCCTTCTCCCCCATCCTCACACAGTCCTCTCCATCAATCTTGTTTGCTCCGTCCCAGTTGTCCGGCTCATTGAAGCTCCAGAAAGTCAAACTGACATATTGGAAACAGAAAGAACTGGTTCAATAACTTTGTAGTAACTTTGATATTGGAAACTGACAACAACAAAAAAAAGTCAAACCTTGTGTTAGGTGGTGAGCCGTCTACCCACAACCATTTGTTTTCTTCCTTGGAGTCCGTCAGTCCGATCCAGAACTTGTCTTCATGTTCGTCCATTTTTTCACTCAGTTTCCCCAACAGGAATTCCTTGACAGGAAAAGTTGATGGAAAACACAAATCTGTGACATCCCCTTTCTGTGCTGAGAGATCATGTTAACTAATGTGGAAACAAGGATGTGATGAAACATGAGCGTGCAGCAGTGTGTTCTACCTGCTCCTCTCTGCTCTCTATCTTCACCAGATCTCCTCCTAGATGTCTACATTCACTTCTGCTCTCTTCCCAGGTTGATTTCTTGCTGGAGAAATGATAGCACTTTGCTCCATGTTGCTCCCAGCCTTCTTCACAGCTTGGACACCTGTCATCTTTTAAGAGATCACAGCAAACTCTTCAGTCAGGTGCAACAAATCTCTCTTTATATTTGTGTGATTTGACTCTCTGAGAATCTGAGAGCAGCTGAGACAGTCTGTCAGTCCATCACTGATCATTTAATCATCATCAGAGGATGCAAACTTGTAAAAAATCCATCACTTACTTTGTACCAAAGGAGGTTGTGGGCACTTTTGCGGCATCGTGTTGTTGCATGATTTGACTTCACAGCGTTTCTCTGATGTGAAAGAAGATAAAAAGATTTCACTTCCATTTACATTAACACCTGAACAGAGAACAAAACTCTTTCACAGTACAGACAGTTGAGTGTAAACCTAAAGATAAATGATTAACAGATTAATATCAGGGGTTTAATCCAAAATATGATCCATTTTAAAGTGACCATGCAGCTGACAAAGCTTACCTGTGAGGTTTTTTCTCACAGCATCAAGCTCACCTTCCAGCTGTTGGAGACGTTCCATGGTTTGGATCTTTTTATAAGCTGATTTAAAAAAGAGAAGAAGAAAGTGTAGTTTATAGAGTGCTACAGGAATGAGTCCTAAAAACCCCAGAAATGAGTTTTAGCACTTCTGGTTCCCTCGTCTGGAAGTCAATGGGTTTTTAGTTAGATGCCTGAAATAGAGTGCTGCAGGGATGACGTATTTTTGTTGGCCAACCAGGAAGTTAGCATCGCCCTGGTTCCTTCAACAAAAAGCCAATGAGATTGTTCCATTTGGTTTTGGATTATTACAAGTGGCTAAATGAGACGACTAAACGTCATCACGCTGACTCGTCCTCCTTTACAGCCTCGTTGCGTAAACCCATTGACCTCCAGCTGAGGGAACCAGAAGTGCTAAAATGCTAACTCATTTCTGAGTTAACACAAGCTGAAGAGATTTTAACGTTTTGTTCTGCCACATAAAATACGAATAAAATTGAAGCCTTTATGTGTCTTAAAAAAGGCGGTTGCTAACAAGTGGCTAAATGAGACGACTAAATGTCATCACGCCGACTCGTCCTCCTTTACAGCCTCGTTGTGTATACTCACACTCATGTGACCGCTGTGTAGTTTGTTTATAGCCTAATGTTAGCTTTTTACTTCTGCTGATTGCATTCACGCTTAAAACATCATAAAAGTGGTGTTCATTAGTGAAGATTATCTTACTGAATTAAACGTGTGAATATCATAAACGTGTGTTTGACACAGAGCTGATTTTCTGCAATAATCCAAAACCAATGGAACAATCCCATTGGCTTTGTGTCGAGGGAACCAGGGCGATGCTAACTTCCTGGTTGGCCTACAAAAATACAAAAATGCAGATTTTACATCAACAGTTCTGAAAAAGGAAAACATCTATTGAGAATAACATATCAAACAATCTGAACTTGAATGTCATAGTTGCTGACGTCACCTGAAAGCCACCAGGTCTGTTCTTCAAAACAAGCATCGATATTGTATAAGTCATTCTAAATGAATTCAGTTTGAAGAGAAGAGTACAAACTCACAGGTCAGGCTGAGAGCGATGACAGCAGCTACCGGGAGAGCACTGAGAACTACTAAAGCCACTCTCTCGCATGTGACTCCTGATCGTCCATTTGACACCTGTTGTTGCTGGGAACCTGTTGAACAGCAGAAGAGATATGCATTGAAGGAACTGGGTTACAGTGGGCTTTCTCCAGTAAACTGGCTTCTTAAACATTTTGTAAACCAGAAACCAGGTTTTCTGTATTTTGGACAATTAGATTTCTCCTGGAGAAAACCCTGTATAGAATGTCTTGGCTCGGCCATGTATATGTGCACCGGGTTTCCAATTGGCTTTTTTACAAGTTTGAATATGCAGGACAAAGACTGCACACAGAGAAAAGTGCCATGTCACAGTCAAACAATCAAACCTTCAAAAAATTTTATACTGTAAACTTTTTCCAAACAAAAATTTAATTCTGAAAATGACGTGGCGTATGTATGAACCAGATCTGAGTTCACTTTGTGGTGTTTTTCCCCCCAAAAGCTGAGAGATCAGTCAAAAAAATCATCTGTTTTGAAACTAAAAAGTTCCACGTTATGTAAATACATAACTGATTAACTTTCTTTCTTTCTGCTGTTTAGAATCATATAAAGATTTACTTGATATATTGAGATTTAAGGGTGTTTCTGCAACTATACGGGCATTTTTAAGTCCCAGCAATGAAATTGTAGATTTTTGTTAAAATTTGCAGTGCAATGATTGATAAATATATACAGTGTTATTACCCATCTCGACATCAAAAAATGATTACTAAATAATGTGATTTAATAAAATTTATGAAGAATGTTATGGGTCCAAACACCACTTTTCTTCATGTCCCACAACTGTGGTCTCAATGTTGAGATATGTAAAATGAGCTAATTCAATTATAATATGACATTATTTCAAATGGAATTGTTTCATATACATATTACTGTACACCATATTAAAATGATGTATTTGTTTACAAATCATTTATTGGATTTTTTAAAATCTAAATGTGCCTGTCCCACACTTCTGAGTCCTTACCGCGACACTGAACAAATACCATCGTAAAAGTTTTATTCAAAGCCAAACAAATCTAGTTTCCATGGAAACAGGAGTCAGCCGTTGAACACATGGATGACAGGTTGGGCGACCCACTTAGGTGACCCTGTTTTCTTATGTTGCTGATGTCTGACTGTCACTGCTGTCACTTCAACTTCACTGTATTTATAGTGCATTATTTATCAACCAGACATAGAAATATGAGTACTCAAGTCTCCACGGACATACAGTGAAATGAGTTGACTGTCTGCTGATGCTCTGATGGACCACAGCATGTACAAAGAGACTAAACAGGAAACTTGACACAGATGACTAAACATATATGTGGCTCAACTCCATCACGTTTTCTCCTCCTCTCCCCATTTTACTGTAAATTACCAGACACCGTTCTTCACTCAGTGATAGAGATTATTTCTTTCTTTCTTTGCAGTTACAAAAGAGGAAAATGTTACCATGTATTTGCAATAAGGTGTGATCACACTTGCACCAGTCAATAACAAACGTCTGCTCTATATTCAGTTTGTTTCCGTTACAGCTCATGTCACTGACAGCTGATCCTGTTATTAATTAGTTCACACCACTAATGTTTGTAATATATTTGTACTAGGGCTGCCCCCTCTTCATCGATTAGTCGACTAATTAGTCGTTTTGGTCTTAGTCGACTAAGATTTCTTTAGCAGATTAGTCGTTTTTGATGCTTTTTTTCATGCTGAATGACTTATTTCTAAGAAGCTTATGAGCACATCTCTGGTAAGTACAAGATTTAAAGAGCTGCTTTTGTATGAATCAATTTATCGATTAGTTGAAAAAAATCATGTGAGTGTTAGTCAACTAAGAATTTCTTTGGTCGAAGACAGCCCTAATATGCACAGATGTATTTTTGAAAATTCAGTTGGTTGAGAAACACACAAAATGCCAATTTTTCCTTTAATGCACCTGAAATTCTTCATTTATATCTGTGAATCTACCTTTGATTTAATGTATGTTTTTATGTTTATTTATAGTAGAAACGCTGAAGGTGGTTTCAAACTGAATAAAGTTACATGTTGATGCAATATTTTAAAGGAAGAATATGTATTTTACTAAGTCCTAAAACTTTAGGCAGCAATTTCATTTCTTTACTGTAATAAATTGTGTTGTACGCATTAAAGAATACACATTTTTATTCTGAGATAAAATAAGAAATACTAAGACTGGTGGCTGTTTCGTCATGATGACCACTGACTGGCGGTCACTTTCTTGTTCTCCTTCCTATTTATCACTTTTATTTTATTACCCACCAGGAAGCTCTGTGGACGGCTGCTTCTTCAAGATCTTGACTTCAGAGTAAGTGGTGTCAGCCGATGAGGACGCGGTCCCTGCCACACAAAACACAAAACTTTCTGTTGAATGAGCTGCAAATATGTGCTGACTTCTGATAAAGTGTGAGATTAAACATTCAGATTTCACTTAAACTCTGACAAGTTTAAGAAACACATCTTGGAGGTATTTAGAAAGCTCTGGTAGCATTCTTATAAAGGATGGATGTAAACGCTACCACTTGAGAGACAGACAGACAGACAGACAGTCAGACAGACAGACAGACTGACAGATATATATATATATAGATATATAGATAGATAGATAGATAGATAGATACTCACCATTAGGCTTTCCCCTCTCTCTTGTGAACTTGACATCAGAGTACAAAACATCAGCTTCAGACATGTTATCCCTGTGATCATCAGTGACTTTGAAAGGGAACTAGATAAACGTCTGACAGCATATACTGTTAAAAAAAGATCCTTCCTGTTGGACCTGAGGAAGGGGAGGGCTTTATAAAGTGTTCCCCAAAATCAAAGTTTTTTTATTCATAAGTTAATTTGAAGATATTTTCACTTCTCTTTTGTCTCGACAATGAAGTAAGATTCATTTTAGTGTAAAAGGTTGTAAAATAATTAAAAAACAAAAGAAATTCCAGAAATTCCCTTCTTTCCCCCATCTTTACTGAATCTGTCACTATCAAACAAAGAAAATGCTAAACAAAAATGGAAAATGCAAAAAATAACAATAAAAGTTAGGCTTATATAGGCTACCTCATCATAGTAACACTATACATCAATAAAGTCTACTAAAATGTTATTTTATTAACATAACATAACAATATAATATAAAACCTCCCCGCACTGACATGGAGGATGTTTTGTTTTTAGAAAACATAAATCATTTTGCCAATAAATAAATACCTCAAAGTATACTTCTTAACTTTGTGGAGAGTTTCCAACTATGTCTCATATCAGTAGAGGAAGTTTGCTCAGTAGGTAGCAGTAGGCCTTTACTTAGGATTTGATTTACCAGTGCGTCTGTATTTATTTTGTAGTATTTCCAACATCAAGAACGAACTTTCACTCTGAAAAAAGCTTTTTCCTGAGCTTTCAACTGGATCTTATAGTTTGCATCAGAGTTTCCTCAGTAGTAAGTGAACCTTGAGTTAAGTTGTTTTTTTTGTTTTTTTACTTCCAGCTTCAAGAATAAATTATTTGATTTAAACTTTGAAGTCAAGATAACTTCTGTAATTTGACATTTGTGACCCTTTACGATGTCACAAATTGTAAAATTAAACTATGTGCACCCCCTCAGAGTGCCAGGGGATAATCAACAAAGCTAAATAATATACAACACATAATGAGTAATAATAATACAAAATTAATAAATATGAGCAAGATTATATATGTAAAAAAAACCAATAACAAGTAATAATACAATAATTATTCATTGGGATATGCATGGAAACCAAACAGCACAACCCCAAAAGAAATTCAGGAAGACCATGATCAACAATAAAGCACTAATATGTAATAGAAATCAACATTCCGGATTGAAGCCTTCTTCGGACGTTACACAACGAAGCGTCACCCGAATTTCATCCAATCAACGCACACTGTATGATCCCTTGTTTAATAGCAGAACACATTCAAGAAGCATTTTAATGTTTGCAGGGTCTTATTAAGTTCTTTATTTGTATCATTAGCTGCATTAATAATCACATTGCTCCACGTTCTGCATCCTGTACTGAGCTTGTTTAACAGGCTGAGCCTTAAGACTTGAGCTGAACTGCATTTCAGACACACTTTAAAGTTTTTGTTGGTTTGGCACAAACTCTTCTTTGAGGCGCTCTGCAGTCTTTATCAAACCACCACATCAAGTGTTCTCCGTTCTTCTCCCCCATCCTCACACAGTCCTCTCCATCCATGTTTTCTCCGTCCCAGTTGTCCGGCTCTTTGCCGCTCCAGAAAGTCAAACTGACATATTGGAAACAGAAAGAACTGGTTCAATAACTTTGTAGTAACTTTGATATTGGAAACTGACAACAACAAAAAAAGTCAAACCTCGTGTCCAGTGGTGAGCCGTCTACCCACAACCATTTGTTTTCTTCCTCGGAGTCCGTCAGTCCGATCCAGAACTTGTCTTCATGTGTGTCCATTTTGTCTCTCAGTCTCCCCAACAGGAATTCCTTGACAGGAAAAGTTGATGGAAAACACAAATCTGTGACATCCCCTTTCTGTGCTGAGAGACCATGTTAACTAATATGGAAACAAGGATGTGATGAAACATGAGCGTGCAGCAGTGTGTTCTACCTGCTCCTCTCTGCTCTCTATCTTCACCAGATCTCCTCCTAGACGTCTACATTCACTTCTGCTCTCTTCCCAGGTTGATTTATAGCTGGAGAAATGATAGCACTTTGCTCCATGTTGCTCCCAGCCTTCTTCACAGCTTGGACACCTGTCATCTTTTAAGAGATCACAGCAAACTCTTCAGTCAGGTGCAACAAATCTCTCTTTATATTTGTGTGATTTGACTCTCTGAGAATCTGAGAGCAGCTGAGACAGTCTGTCAGTCCATCACTGATCATTTAATCATCATCAGAGGATGTAAACTTGTAAGAAATCCATCACTTACTTTGTACCAAAGGAGGTTTTGGGCACTTTTGCGGCATCGTGTTGTTGCATGATTTTACTTCACAGTGTTTCTCTGATGTGAAAGAAGATAAAAAGATTTCACTTCCATTTACATTAACACCTGAACAGAGAACAAAACTCTTTCACGGTACAGACAGTTGAGTGTAAACCTAAAGATAAATGATTAACAGATTAATATCAGGGATTTAATCCAAAATGTGATCCATTTTAAAGTGACCTTGCAGCTGACAAAGCTTACCTGTGAGGTTTTTTCTCACAGCATCAAGCTCCAGCTGTTGGAGACGTTCCATGGTTTGGATGTTTTTATAAGCTGATTTAAAAAAGAGAAGAAGAAAGTGTAGTTTATAGAGTGCTACAGGAATGAGTCCTAAAAAACCCAGAAATGAGTTTTAGCACTTCTGGTTCCCTCGTCTGGAAGTCAATGGGTTTTTAGTTAGATACCTGAAATAGAGTGGTGCACGGATGACGTATTTTTGTAGGCCAACCAGGAAGTTAGCATCACCCTGGTTCCTTCAACAAAAAGCCAATGGGATTGTTCCATTGCTTTTTTTGGGATTATTGCAGAAAATCAGCTCTGTGGCAAACACACGTTTATGATACTTACACGTTTAATTCAGTAAGATAATCCTCACTAATGAACACCATTTTTATGAATTTTTGCAGCGTGAATGCTACCGTCAGAAGTAAAAAGCTAATGTTAGTCTATAAATGAACTACACAGCGGTCACATGAACGAGTATACACAACGAGGCTGTAAAGGAGGACGAGTCGGCGTGATGACGTTTAGTAGTCTCATTTAGCCTCTTGTTAGCAACCGCCTTTTTTAAGACACATAAAGGCTTCAAAATTCCCAAGTGGCATATTTACTGATGTATTTTATGTCATAGAACAAAAAGTTAAAATCTCTTCAGCTTGAGGCATTTCAGGCATCGAAATGAAAACCCATTCTAAAACCCATTGACCTCCAGCTGAGGGAACAAGAAGTGCTAAAATGCTAACTCATTTCTGGGTTTTAGGACTCATTCCTGCACCACCCTATTCAATATTGCAAAGATCCGACCCTACCGACCCTCCCTGAAGGTGTGGATGAGCTGCCGAGAAGCTCATCCACGCCTTCATCTCCTCCCGCCTTGATTACTGCAACTCTCTCCTCTACGGCATCAGCATCACCTCCATCAATAAACTCCAACTGGTCCAGAATGCAGCTGCCCGACTCCTCACCCACACCAAATCATGGCATCACATCACCCCAGTCCTGAAAGACCTCCACTGGCTCCCCGTCTCCCACTGGATCTCCTACAAAATCCTGACCCTTACCTACAAAGCCCTCCACCAATTTGCCCCCCACTACCTCTCTGACCTCCTCTCCTACCAACCCCCACGGTCCCTCAGATCCACCTCAGCTGGTCTACTTTTCACCCCCAAGTCCAACCTCCTCAGCTTTGGGGACAGAGCATTCTCCAGGGCAGCTCCCAAGCTCTGGAACTCCCTCCCAAAACTCATCAGAGACTCCGATTCCCTCACCCTATTCCAGTCCCGCCTCAAGACCCATCTTTTCTCCTCTGCCTACTCCTAGCCCCCCCGCTGCCCCCCCCCCTCCCCTTACCCATTTGTCCATGTGTATGTATGAGAGTGCGCCTGTGTATGTCGTCTGTCTCCTGTTTGTCCCACACCGTTTTCCCCCCGATAGTGTAAAGCCTCTTTGAGTTCTTTAAAAGCGTTATATAAGTTGAATTTATTATTATTATAAAGTCTGTGGTTAACACAAGCTGAAGAGATTTTAACATTTGTTCTGCCACATAAAATACATCAGTAAATATCCCACTCTTGAATTTTGAAGCTTTGTTGTGTCTTAAAAAAGGTGCTTGCTAACAAGTGGCAAAATGAGACGACTAAACGTCATCACGTCGACTCGTCCTCCTTTACAGCCTCCTTGTGTATACTCACACTCATGTGACCATGGTGTAGTTCCTTTAGAGCCTAACGTTAGCTTTTTACTTCTGGTGATTGGATTCACACCTCAAAAATCATAAAGTGGTGTTCATTAGTGGAGATTATCTTGCTCAAGAACATGTAAGTATCATAAACGTGTGTTTGCCATAGATCTGATTTTCTGCAATAATCCAAAACCAAAAGGAAAAATCCCATTGGCTTTTTGTCAAGGGAACCAGGGCGATGCTAACTTCCTGGTTGGCCAACAAAAATACATCATCCCTGCTCCACTCTATAGAGCAGGAGTCTATTTATCATTCCAAGATTAATTTAGAGTGATGATTATTAATAAGGAGAGCTCTAGGTAAAAAATGGATTCCAAAAAAGATAATGAAAGTGACATTTGTTGCTGATTTTACATCAACAGTTCTGGAAAAGGAAAACATCAATTGAGAATAACATATCAAACTGAAGAGTACAAACTCACAGGTCAGGCCGAGAGCGATGACAGCAGCTACCAGGAGAGCACTGAGAACGACTAAAGCCACTCTCTCGCATGTGACTCCTGATCGTCCATTTGACACCTGTTGTTCCTGGGAACCTGTTGAACAGCAGAAGAGATATGCATTGAAGGACCTGGGTTACAGTGGGCTTTCTCCAGTAAACTGGCTTCTTAAACATTTTGTAAACCAGAAACCTGGTTTTCTGTAATTGGGACAATTAGATTTCTCCTGGAGAAAACCGTGTATAGAATTTCTTGGCACCAGGTTTCCAATTGGCTTTTTTACAAGTTTGAATATGCATGACAAAGACTGCACACAGAGAAAAGTGCCATGTCACAGTCAAACAATCAAACCTTCAAATATTTTATACAGTTAACTTTTCCAAACAAAAATTAAATTCTGAAAATGACGTGGCGTATGTATGAACCAGATCTGAGTTCACTTTGTGGTGTGTTGAGAGATCAGTCAAAAAAATCATCTGTTTTGAAACTAAAAAGTTCCACGTTATGTAAATACATAACTGATTAACTTTCTTTCTTTCTGCTGTTTAGAATCATATAAAGATTTACTTGATATATTGAGATTTAAGGGTGTTTCTGCAACTATACGGGCATTTTTAAGTCCCAGCAATGAAATTGTAGATTTTTGTTAAAATTTGCAGTGCAATGATTGATAAATATATACAGTGTTATTACCCATCTCGACATCAAAAAATGATTACTAAATAATGTGATTTAATAAAATTTATGAAGAATGTTATGGGTCCAAACACCACTTTTCTTCATGTCCCACAACTGTGGTCTCAATGTTGAGATATGTAAAATGAGCTAATTCAATTATAATATGACATTATTTCAAATGGAATTGTTTCATATACATATTACTGTACACCATATTAAAATGATGTATTTGTTTACAAATCATTTATTGGATTTTTTAAAATCTAAATGTGCCTGTCCCACACTTCTGAGTCCTTACCGCGACACTGAACAAATACCATCGTAAAAGTTTTATTCAAAGCCAAACAAATCTAGTTTCCATGGAAACAGGAGTCAGCCGTTGAACACATGGATGACAGGTTGGGCGACCCACTTAGGTGACCCTGTTTTCTTATGTTGCTGATGTCTGACTGTCACTGCTGTCACTTCAACTTCACTGTATTTATAGTGCATTATTTATCAACCAGACATAGAAATATGAGTACTCAAGTCTCCACGGACATACAGTGAAATGAGTTGACTGTCTGCTGATGCTCTGATGGACCACAGCATGTACAAAGAGACTAAACAGGAAACTTGACACAGATGACTAAACATATATGTGGCTCAACTCCATCACGTTTTCTCCTCCTCTCCCCATTTTACTGTAAATTACCAGACACCGTTCTTCACTCAGTGATAGAGATTATTTCTTTCTTTCTTTGCAGTTACAAAAGAGGAAAATGTTACCATGTATTTGCAATAAGGTGTGATCACACTTGCACCAGTCAATAACAAACGTCTGCTCTATATTCAGTTTGTTTCCGTTACAGCTCATGTCACTGACAGCTGATCCTGTTATTAATTAGTTCACACCACTAATGTTTGTAATATATTTGTACTAGGGCTGCCCCCTCTTCATCGATTAGTCGACTAATTAGTCGTTTTGGTCTTAGTCGACTAAGATTTCTTTAGCAGATTAGTCGTTTTTGATGCTTTTTTTCATGCTGAATGACTTATTTCTAAGAAGCTTATGAGCACATCTCTGGTAAGTACAAGATTTAAAGAGCTGCTTTTGTATGAATCAATTTATCGATTAGTTGAAAAAAAATCATGTGAGTGTTAGTCAACTAAGAATTTCTTTGGTCGAAGACAGCCCTAATATGCACAGATGTATTTTTGAAAATTCAGTTGGTTGAGAAACACACAAAATGCCAATTTTTCCTTTAATGCACCTGAAATTCTTCATTTATATCTGTGAATCTACCTTTGATTTAATGTATGTTTTTATGTTTATTTATAGTAGAAACGCTGAAGGTGGTTTCAAACTGAATAAAGTTACATGTTGATGCAATATTTTAAAGGAAGAATATGTATTTTACTAAGTCCTAAAACTTTAGGCAGCAATTTCATTTCTTTACTGTAATAAATTGTGTTGTACGCATTAAAGAATACACATTTTTATTCTGAGATAAAATAAGAAATACTAAGACTGGTGGCTGTTTCGTCATGATGACCACTGACTGGCGGTCACTTTCTTGTTCTCCTTCCTATTTATCACTTTTATTTTATTACCCACCAGGAAGCTCTGTGGACGGCTGCTTCTTCAAGATCTTGACTTCAGAGTAAGTGGTGTCAGCCGATGAGGACGCGGTCCCTGCCACACAAAACACAAAACTTTCTGTTGAATGAGCTGCAAATATGTGCTGACTTCTGATAAAGTGTGAGATTAAACATTCAGATTTCACTTAAACTCTGACAAGTTTAAGAAACACATCTTGGAGGTATTTAGAAAGCTCTGGTAGCATTCTTATAAAGGATGGATGTAAACGCTACCACTTGAGAGACAGACAGACAGACAGACAGTCAGACAGACAGACAGACTGACAGATATATATATATATAGATATATAGATAGATAGATAGATAGATAGATACTCACCATTAGGCTTTCCCCTCTCTCTTGTGAACTTGACATCAGAGTACAAAACATCAGCTTCAGACATGTTATCCCTGTGATCATCAGTGACTTTGAAAGGGAACTAGATAAACGTCTGACAGCATATACTGTTAAAAAAAGATCCTTCCTGTTGGACCTGAGGAAGGGGAGGGCTTTATAAAGTGTTCCCCAAAATCAAAGTTTTTTTATTCATAAGTTAATTTGAAGATATTTTCACTTCTCTTTTGTCTCGACAATGAAGTAAGATTCATTTTAGTGTAAAAGGTTGTAAAATAATTAAAAAACAAAAGAAATTCCAGAAATTCCCTTCTTTCCCCCATCTTTACTGAATCTGTCACTATCAAACAAAGAAAATGCTAAACAAAAATGGAAAATGCAAAAAATAACAATAAAAGTTAGGCTTATATAGGCTACCTCATCATAGTAACACTATACATCAATAAAGTCTACTAAAATGTTATTTTATTAACATAACATAACAATATAATATAAAACCTCCCCGCACTGACATGGAGGATGTTTTGTTTTTAGAAAACATAAATCATTTTGCCAATAAATAAATACCTCAAAGTATACTTCTTAACTTTGTGGAGAGTTTCCAACTATGTCTCATATCAGTAGAGGAAGTTTGCTCAGTAGGTAGCAGTAGGCCTTTACTTAGGATTTGATTTACCAGTGCGTCTGTATTTATTTTGTAGTATTTCCAACATCAAGAACGAACTTTCACTCTGAAAAAAGCTTTTTCCTGAGCTTTCAACTGGATCTTATAGTTTGCATCAGAGTTTCCTCAGTAGTAAGTGAACCTTGAGTTAAGTTGTTTTTTTTGTTTTTTTTACTTCCAGCTTCAAGAATAAATTATTTGATTTAAACTTTGAAGTCAAGATAACTTCTGTAATTTGACATTTGTGACCCTTTACGATGTCACAAATTGTAAAATTAAACTATGTGCACCCCCTCAGAGTGCCAGGGGATAATCAACAAAGCTAAATAATATACAACACATAATGAGTAATAATAATACAAAATTAATAAATATGAGCAAGATTATATATGTAAAAAAACCAATAACAAGTAATAATACAATAATTATTCATTGGGATATGCATGGAAACCAAACAGCACAACCCCAAAAGAAATTCAGGAAGACCATGATCAACAATAAAGCACTAATATGTAATAGAAATCAACATTCCGGATTGAAGCCTTCTTCGGACGTTACACAACGAAGCGTCACCCGAATTTCATCCAATCAACGCACACTGTATGATCCCTTGTTTAATAGCAGAACACATTCAAGAAGCATTTTAATGTTTGCAGGGTCTTATTAAGTTCTTTATTTGTATCATTAGCTGCATTAATAATCACATTGCTCCACGTTCTGCATCCTGTACTGAGCTTGTTTAACAGGCTGAGCCTTAAGACTTGAGCTGAACTGCATTTCAGACGCATTTTAAAGTTTTTGTTGGTTTGGCACAAACTCTTCTTTGAGGCGCTCTGCAGTCTTTATCAAACCACCACATCAAGTGTTCTCCGTTCTTCTCCCCCATCCTCACACAGTCCTCTCCATCCATGTTTTCTCCGTCCCAGTTGTCCGGCTCTTTGCCGCTCCAGAAAGTCAAACTGACATATTGGAAACAGAAAGAACTGGTTCAATAACTTTGTAGTAACTTTGATATTGGAAACTGACAACAACAAAAAAAGTCAAACCTCGTGTCCAGTGGTGAGCCGTCTACCCACAACCATTTGTTTTCTTCCTCGGAGTCCGTCAGTCCGATCCAGAACTTGTCTTCATGTGTGTCCATTTTGTCTCTCAGTCTCCCCAACAGGAATTCCTTGACAGGAAAAGTTGATGGAAAACACAAATCTGTGACATCCCCTTTCTGTGCTGAGAGACCATGTTAACTAATATGGAAACAAGGATGTGATGAAACATGAGCGTGCAGCAGTGTGTTCTACCTGCTCCTCTCTGCTCTCTATCTTCACCAGATCTCCTCCTAGACGTCTACATTCACTTCTGCTCTCTTCCCAGGTTGATTTATAGCTGGAGAAATGATAGCACTTTGCTCCATGTTGCTCCCAGCCTTCTTCACAGCTTGGACACCTGTCATCTTTTAAGAGATCACAGCAAACTCTTCAGTCAGGTGCAACAAATCTCTCTTTATATTTGTGTGATTTGACTCTCTGAGAATCTGAGAGCAGCTGAGACAGTCTGTCAGTCCATCACTGATCATTTAATCATCATCAGAGGATGTAAACTTGTAAGAAATCCATCACTTACTTTGTACCAAAGGAGGTTTTGGGCACTTTTGCGGCATCGTGTTGTTGCATGATTTTACTTCACAGTGTTTCTCTGATGTGAAAGAAGATAAAAAGATTTCACTTCCATTTACATTAACACCTGAACAGAGAACAAAACTCTTTCACGGTACAGACAGTTGAGTGTAAACCTAAAGATAAATGATTAACAGATTAATATCAGGGATTTAATCCAAAATGTGATCCATTTTAAAGTGACCTTGCAGCTGACAAAGCTTACCTGTGAGGTTTTTTCTCACAGCATCAAGCTCCAGCTGTTGGAGACGTTCCATGGTTTGGATGTTTTTATAAGCTGATTTAAAAAAGAGAAGAAGAAAGTGTAGTTTATAGAGTGCTACAGGAATGAGTCCTAAAAAACCCAGAAATGAGTTTTAGCACTTCTGGTTCCCTCGTCTGGAAGTCAATGGGTTTTTAGTTAGATACCTGAAATAGAGTGGTGCACGGATGACGTATTTTTGTAGGCCAACCAGGAAGTTAGCATCACCCTGGTTCCTTCAACAAAAAGCCAATGGGATTGTTCCATTGCTTTTTTTGGGATTATTGCAGAAAATCAGCTCTGTGGCAAAACACACGTTTATGATACTTACACGTTTAATTCAGTAAGATAATCCTCACTAATGAACACCATTTTTATGAATTTTTGCAGCGTGAATGCTACCGTCAGAAGTAAAAAAGCTAATGTTAGTCTATAAATGAACTACACAGCGGTCACATGAACGAGTATACACAACGAGGCTGTAAAGGAGGACGAGTCGGCGTGATGACGTTTAGTAGTCTCATTTAGCCTCTTGTTAGCAACCGCCTTTTTTAAGACACATAAAGGCTTCAAAATTCCCAAGTGGCATATTTACTGATGTATTTTATGTCATAGAACAAAAAGTTAAAATCTCTTCAGCTTGAGGCATTTCAGGCATCGAAATGAAAACCCATTCTAAAACCCATTGACCTCCAGCTGAGGGAACAAGAAGTGCTAAAATGCTAACTCATTTCTGGGTTTTAGGACTCATTCCTGCACCACCCTATTCAATATTGCAAAGATCCGACCCTACCGACCCTCCCTGAAGGTGTGGATGAGCTGCCGAGAAGCTCATCCACGCCTTCATCTCCTCCCGCCTTGATTACTGCAACTCTCTCCTCTACGGCATCAGCATCACCTCCATCAATAAACTCCAACTGGTCCAGAATGCAGCTGCCCGACTCCTCACCCACACCAAATCATGGCATCACATCACCCCAGTCCTGAAAGACCTCCACTGGCTCCCCGTCTCCCACTGGATCTCCTACAAAATCCTGACCCTTACCTACAAAGCCCTCCACCAATTTGCCCCCCACTACCTCTCTGACCTCCTCTCCTACCAACCCCCACGGTCCCTCAGATCCACCTCAGCTGGTCTACTTTTCACCCCCAAGTCCAACCTCCTCAGCTTTGGGGACAGAGCATTCTCCAGGGCAGCTCCCAAGCTCTGGAACTCCCTCCCAAAACTCATCAGAGACTCCGATTCCCTCACCCTATTCCAGTCCCGCCTCAAGACCCATCTTTTCTCCTCTGCCTACTCCTAGCCCCCCCGCTGCCCCCCCCCCTCCCCTTACCCATTTGTCCATGTGTATGTATGAGAGTGCGCCTGTGTATGTCGTCTGTCTCCTGTTTGTCCCACACCGTTTTCCCCCCGATAGTGTAAAGCCTCTTTGAGTTCTTTAAAAGCGTTATATAAGTTGAATTTATTATTATTATAAAGTCTGTGGTTAACACAAGCTGAAGAGATTTTAACATTTTGTTCTGCCACATAAAATACATCAGTAAATATCCCACTCTTGAATTTTGAAGCTTTGTTGTGTCTTAAAAAAGGTGCTTGCTAACAAGTGGCAAAATGAGACGACTAAACGTCATCACGTCGACTCGTCCTCCTTTACAGCCTCCTTGTGTATACTCACACTCATGTGACCATGGTGTAGTTCCTTTAGAGCCTAACGTTAGCTTTTTACTTCTGGTGATTGGATTCACACCTCAAAAATCATAAAGTGGTGTTCATTAGTGGAGATTATCTTGCTCAAGAACATGTAAGTATCATAAACGTGTGTTTGCCATAGATCTGATTTTCTGCAATAATCCAAAACCAAAAGGAAAAATCCCATTGGCTTTTTGTCAAGGGAACCAGGGCGATGCTAACTTCCTGGTTGGCCAACAAAAATACATCATCCCTGCTCCACTCTATAGAGCAGGAGTCTATTTATCATTCCAAGATTAATTTAGAGTGATGATTATTAATAAGGAGAGCTCTAGGTAAAAAAATGGATTCCAAAAAAGATAATGAAAGTGACATTTGTTGCTGATTTTACATCAACAGTTCTGGAAAAGGAAAACATCAATTGAGAATAACATATCAAACTGAAGAGTACAAACTCACAGGTCAGGCCGAGAGCGATGACAGCAGCTACCAGGAGAGCACTGAGAACGACTAAAGCCACTCTCTCGCATGTGACTCCTGATCGTCCATTTGACACCTGTTGTTCCTGGGAACCTGTTGAACAGCAGAAGAGATATGCATTGAAGGACCTGGGTTACAGTGGGCTTTCTCCAGTAAACTGGCTTCTTAAACATTTTGTAAACCAGAAACCTGGTTTTCTGTAATTGGGACAATTAGATTTCTCCTGGAGAAAACCGTGTATAGAATTTCTTGGCACCAGGTTTCCAATTGGCTTTTTTACAAGTTTGAATATGCATGACAAAGACTGCACACAGAGAAAAGTGCCATGTCACAGTCAAACAATCAAACCTTCAAATATTTTATACAGTTAACTTTTCCAAACAAAAATTAAATTCTGAAAATGACGTGGCGTATGTATGAACCAGATCTGAGTTCACTTTGTGGTGTGCTGAGAGATCAGTCAAAAAAATCATCTGTTTTGAAACTAAAAAGTTCCACGTTATGTAAATACATAACTGATTAACTTTCTTTCTTTCTGCTGTTTAGAATCATATAAAGATTTACTTGATATATTGAGATTTAAGGGTGTTTCTGCAACTATATGGGCATTTTTAAGTCCCAGCAATGAAATTGTAGATTTTTCTTTAAAATTTGCAGTGCAATGATTGATAAATATATTCAGTGTTATTACCCATCTCGACATCAAAAAATGATTACTAAATAATGTGTTTAATAAAATTTATGAAGAATGTTATGGGTCCAAACACCACTTTTCTTCATGTCCCACAACTGTGGTCTCAATGTTGAGATATGTAAAATGAGCTAATTCAATTATAATATGACATTATTTCAAATGGAATTGTTTCATATACATATTACTGTACACCATATTAAAATGATGTATTTGTTTACAAATCATTTATTGGATTTTTTTTAATCTAAATGTGCCTGTCCCACACTTCTGAGTCCTTACCGCGACACTGAACAAATACCATCGTAAAAGTTTTATTCAAAGCCAAACAAATCTAGTTTCCATGGAAACAGGAGTCAGCCGTTGAACACATGGATGACAGGTTGAGCAACACACTTAGGTGACCCTGTTTTCTTATGTTGCTGATGTCTGACTGTCACTGCTGTCATTTCAACTTCACTGTATTTATAGTGCATTATTTATCAACCAGACATAGAAATATGAGTACTCAAGTCTCCACGGACATTCAGTGAAATGAGTTGACTGTCTGCTGATGCTCTGATGGACCACAGCATGTACAAAGAGACTAAACAGGAAACTTGACACAGATGACTAAACATATATGTGGCTCAACTCCATCACGTTTTCTCCTCCTCTCCCCATTTTACTGTAAATTACCAGACACCTTTCTTCACTCAGTGATAGAGATTATTTCTTTCTTTCTTTGTAGTTACAAAAGAGGAAAATGTTACCATGTATTTGCAATAAGGTGTTTTCACATATTGCTCTATATTCAGTTTGTTTCCGTTACAGCTCATGTCACTGACAGCTGATCCTGTTATTAATTAGTTCACACCGCTAATGTTTGTAATATATTTGTACTAGGTCTGCCACCTCTTCGTTGATTAGTCGACTAATTAGTCGTTTTGGTCTTAGTCGACTAAGATTTCTTTAGCAGATTAGTCGTTTTTGATGCTTTTTTTCATGCTGAATGACTTATTTCTAAGAAGCTTATGAGCACATCTCTGGTAAATACAAGATTTAAAGAGCTGCTTTTGTGTGAATCAATTTATCGATTAGTTGAAAAAAATCATGTGAGTGTTAGTCAACTAAGAATTTCTTTGGTCGAAGACAGTCCTAATATGCACAGATGTATTTTTGAAAATTCAGTTGGTTGAGAAACACACAAAATGAAAATTTTTCCTTTAATGCGCCTGAAATTCTTCATTTAAATCTATGAATCTACCTTTGATTTAATGTATGTTTTTATGTTTATTTATAGTAGAAACGCTGAAGGTGGTTTCAAACTGAATAAAGTTACATGTTGATGCAATATTTTAAAGGAAGAATACGTATTTTACTAAGTCCTAAAATTTTAGGCAGCAATTTTATTTCTTTAATGTAATAAATTGTGTTGTACGCATTAAAGAATACACATTTTTATTCTGAGATAAAATAAGAAATACTAAGACTGGTGGCTGTTTCGTCATGATGACCACTGACTGGCGGCCACTTTCTTGTTCTCCTTCCTATTTATCACTTTTATTTTATTACCCACCAGGAAGCTCTGTGGACGGCTGCTTCTTCAAGATCTTGACTTCAGAGTAAGTAGTGTCAGCCGATGAGGACGCGTTCCCTGCCACGCAAAACACAAAACTTTCTGTTGAATGAGCTGCAAATATGTGCTGACTTCTGATAAAGTGTGAGATTAAACATTCATATTTCACTTAAACTCTGACAAGTTTAAGAAACACATCTTGGAGGTATTTAGAAAGCTCTGGTAGCATTCTTATAAAGGATGGATGTAAACGCTACCACTTGAGAGACAGACAGACAGACAGACTGACAGACAGACAGACAGACTGACAGATATATATATATATATAGATAGATAGATAGATAGATACTCACCATTAGGCTTTCCCCTCTCTCTTGTGAACTTGACATCAGAGTACAAAACATCAGCTTCAGACATGTTATCCTTGTGATCATCAGTGACTTTGAAAGGGAACTAGATAAACGTCTGACAGCATATATTGTTAAAAATAGATCCTTCCTGTTGGACCTGAGGAAGGGGAGGGCTTTATAAAGTGTTCCCCAAAATCAAAGTTTTTTTATTCATAAGATAATTTGAAGAAATGTTAACTTCTCTTTTGTCTCGACAATGAAGTAAGATTCATTTTAGTGGAAAAGGTTGTAAAATCATTAAAAAAACAAAAGAAATTCCAGAAATTCCCTTCTTTCCCCCATCTTTACTGAATCTGTCACTATCAAACAAAGAAAATGCTAAACAAAAATGGAAAATGCTAAAAATAACAATAAAAGTAAGGCTTATATAGGCTACCTCATTATAGTAACACTATACATCAATAAAGTCTACTAAAATTTAATTTTATTAATATAACATAACAATATAATATAAAACCTCCCCGCACTGACATGGAGGATGTTTTGTTTTTATAAAAACATAAATCATTTTGCCAATAAATAAATACCTCAAAGTCTATATTTGTTTTGTAGTATTTCGAACATCAAGAACGAACTTTCACACTGAAAAAAGCTTTTTCCTGAGCTTTCAAGTGGATCTTATCATTTGCATCAGAGTTTCCTCAGTAGTAAGTGAACCTTGAATTAAGTTATTTTAGTTTTTTTACCTCCAGCATCAAGAATAAATAATTTGATTTAAACTTTGAAGTCAAGATAACTTCTTTAATTTGACATTTGTGACATTTTTGGACAATTTCTGTCCATGTCTTTGCATTACCCCCCGAGAGTGCCAGGGGATAATAAACAAAGCTAAATAATATACAACACATAATAAGTAATAAGAGCAAAAGTATATATGTAAAAAAACAATAACAAGTAATAATACAATAATTATTCATTGGGATATGCATGGAAACCAAACAGCACAACACCAAAAGAAATTCAGGAAGACTATGACAACATGTAATAACATGTAATCGAAATCAACATTCTGGATTGAAGTCTTTTTCGGATGTTACACAACGAAGCGTCACCCGAATTTCATCCAATCAACGAACACAATTAGTGACAGAACCGTCTGGCGGCCAATCAAAACGCCGTCTTCCCCGTGAGGAGGCGGGGTTTAGCAGTTGTAGCAGAAAGGGAGGCGGAGGCTCTTCCTTTCCAGACTGGACTTGGCTGAAGTGTCACCAGGACGACACACAGACACACTTTAGAAGTTTCTGTCCTGCTGGTCTCCCGGTCCAGACATGGCCCCGAGCACGCAGCTGAAGGAGGCGATAGCCGATGTGCAGGAGGGGATCCGTGCCATCCTGCTCGGACCGCCCGGAGCCGGGAAGGGGACTCAGGTGAGAGGGACAGCTAACGGAGCTAACGGAGCTAGCTGTTAGCCGTTAGCCGTTAGCGCATGGCTGGTAGTAGTACTAGATAATGCTAATGCTAATGCTAATGCTAATGCTAATGCTAATGCTAATGCTAATGCTAACCTACCTGGCTTCACCTGGTCCGTCTGTGACTGCAGCGCTCAGAGAAACAGCTGGACAGTCTGTTAACATGAGTTTTAGTATTCTTAAGTCTGTTCTCCAGTTTCATAATGACGTTAACTACTACAACTACCTCAGTAGTGTTTGAGACTTTAATAAATCTGTTTGTATGCACAGTGTAGTCTGGTATTAGCTACTTTAAAACCCTGCTTTCAAAAGTGAAGTTATGTCACCTGTAGTGTTTTTATTTTATTAGTGTTACGTTACCACCTACAAAGCGACACATGACAGGTTATGACAAGGCAGCCTCTGAAGGTTATTTTCGTTTTTGTTTCTGTCAATTAATAACTTGATTGAATCAGTCTATAAAAGTTTGCAATGCTCATCACAGGTCAGCAAAAACTTCAGTGATATTTTGGAGTTGGCACTGGAGCAAAACAATCCTACTGGTGTTCTGTTTACTGGGGTTATAGCAAACAGTAAATCCTCACTGTTCAATCTGCTTATTTATTATTAGATTAAAGGTCATTGCACAGAGTACTGAGACAACCAAATGTAGTTTGCATCTAACCAGAAGAGCAAAAAGCAGCAAAGTGCAGAGTTATGTACAGAGTATATATATATATATATACAAAAAATAGTAAAGGGTAAATATGAATACGCTTAAATATGTACAGTATTAGTGTGAAATGAATACGCCAAGGTATATACAGTATGAACACAAGAGCAACAGTTACCAGTTCAAGTGCACACTCTAGTGGTATGGACGGGTATTATCTGCATGGTGTGACTGGTGGACTGTACTGTGGTTTCATCACTAATCGATTTAACTAATCAATCAAAAGAAATTAAGCAACAATTTTTAGAATCTGTTAATTGTTAACATTATTTATCAAGAGAAAATTATTCCTGTTTATATAAATATATAATAATCCCCAATTCCCCCCAGGGATCAATACATTATTTCTGATTATTTATCAGGAGAATTATTCCTGTTTATATAATTATATAATATATAATAATCCCCAATATCCCCCTGTGGATCAATAAAGTATTTCTGATTATTTATCAAGAGAAAATCATCCCTGCTTCTCAAATGTTCTTTGTTTTCTATCATTATAAACTTAATATCTTTGGGTACTAGATTGTTGGTCCGACAATTTTAACAATTCAAAGACACCATCTTTCCCTGGGAAATTGTAATGGGCATTTTCACTATTTTTGTCATTTGATCAACTAAATAATTTATCAAAAATAACCAACCGATTAACTGATAATAAAAAAAGTCGTTAATTCTTTCCTTTTTGTCTCAATGAGCTCTTTCTCTGCTTCCACAATTACATAATTCAGATTTGTGTTGTAACTTTGTAGGAGACAAAAACCCGAAGTGTTGCCACCAAAAAGTGTCACAATGACCTCCTCCAGTCTGTCACGTGCACATTTTAGAGCCCAGACAACGTGCTCTGGCTTTACTTCTGTGTGTTCAGTCTCTTGCTTCTTTAACACATGTTGCGATCTGGTTTGAGTCCTCTGTTCCCAGTAACGTCCTCTGTGGCAATCCCACTTATTAAGTACTCTGAAGATTCACTTACTCAATCCACAGAAAAATTATTAGCAACTGTTCTGTTATTCAATTCATATTTTCAGTTATTTTTCAGGCAACAGTCTCTGGTTCCAGCTTCTAAAATGTGAGGATTTTCTGTTTTTCTTTGTTTTGTATGATAGGAAACTGAATGTCCTTGCGTTTGGTCAGACAAAACAAATAATTTTAATCGGAATTTACCCTGAGACCCACAATAGATACGTTTTTGTCTTTCTTAGGGGGTCCAGGGGGTCTATAGGGGGAGATCGCAGGTCAACAGTAGATGTCACATGGAAGTGGTGTACATCAACTGAAAGCTGGGAACCTGATGATTAATTTGAGATGCAGCTCAGCACTGTGTGTCACGATGTTCTAGTCATAAATCAGAAATAAACATGAATAATTAATTCATTAAAATAAATTGTGAAAGTGTATGAGGGCTTAGAACATTATGATGGAAGTATATGGTGGTCATTCTCATGCTCCATTATGTCTCACAAGTTGTTGCAGCTATTTTGGGGTTGATACCATTTGTTACACAGTTTTGGTGCTAAATCTAACCATTTTTTACCACTCGAGAATTGCTAAAAATGATCAATAATCCCTCCAAAATACCACTTTAAGACACCAAGACCTTGAGGAACACCGTAGAAAAAGCCATGCTGTGATTTGGGTTCAAAAACGTTTGACATTTGGAGATTTCTGCAAGAATTGCAAAAAACAGCATAGTTTTTGCACAAAACTGCATGTGATTATCATAAAGTGGGTATGTCTGTAAAGGAACCTATTTTCATTCACATGTCTTGAGGTCAGAGGTCAAGGTACCCCTTTTGAATATGGCCATGCCAGTTTTTCTTTGCCAAAATTTAGCCTAACTTTGGAGCGTTATTTAGCCTCCTTCCCGGCAAGCAAGCACGACGTGGTTGGTACCAATGGATTCCTTAGGTTTTCGTTTTTTGTGTCTCGGTGTAAATCAAAAATCTTATCAGTAGATTAATCGATAGTGAAAATAATCCTAGTAGCATGTTGCTTGTTTTCACACGTTCCATGCTGTATTGCAGGTGAAGCCATGTTCAAAATATTAAAGTATTGCATCTTAATGTACAACCTGTCCTGTAACTCTTCCTCATCTTCACCTCCCTGTTAGCAACGTAATTAAACCGGGGAACAAATCTTCCACCTCATTAGTAGAGAGAAGGTGTTCCTAATATCTAGTGGACTCATCAGCTGAGTTGTATATGTGACAGCTGAATAAGCCAGAGAGGTGGCTTGGCCTACACAACTATAAATCTCTGCTGCTGAAAACTTTTTGGTCTCGCAGCCAAAATACACAAACTGCTCTCATGCTTCTAATGGCCAACAATGCAGGTGGTTGGCTCTCTGACAGAACAGTGGGTAGAGCAAAGTAAAAATCCACAGCCAAACATTTTCTTCATCTGTCTGGTTCACGGTGATAATTTAAAACTTAGATAATTCATGAATCTCTCCCGTCCTCCCTGCAGGCCCCTCGGCTGGCAGAGCGGTACTGTGTTTGCCACCTGGCCACCGGAGACATGCTGAGGGCCATGGTGGCTTCGGGCTCGGAGCTCGGCAAGAGGCTCAAGGAGACCATGGACTCCGGCAAGCTGGTAACGTTTCTGCTCATCTGCTTCTCATGATCTCTGTGTGTATTTTTCTTTCTCTGCCCCTTTAGCCCTCTCTGAGGCTCTGTGTTGACATGTTCAGTCCCACATGACTACATGTCTTATGTTTTATTTGTCCTCAGTGACATTTACAGCTAAAATGGATTCAACACAAGCATACAGTGCAACAAGTGTAAGACAGCAGACCAGATTTTCCTGGGAAAAATCCATTCCTTTGAGTTTGAGCTCAGCCATATATGGAGAAAAGTAATAATCATACTTATACTCGTCTGCGTAAAGCCGTATCTGCTAATGGAGGCAAAAAATACATGTTAAATGTAGCCTGTACGTTGGCTTTTCTATTCGTGACTCTGTCTGTTCTTGTTATTTTGTTAGACAGTCGAACAGACTGCTTTTTGTTTTTTCCCGCCTGCAGATAACCCAGCAGCTAGGTTAAAGTGACCCAGCTGCTGCATAGGTACCACATGGTAGTAGTGAAAGAGAGGAGAAGGATGATTTTATCATTCAAATGACCCAGCTACTAACCCAGCGACTACCCAGCACCGTAGAAATAACCCAATAAAATGACCCAGCTGGCTCAAACCAGCATTTTGACTAAATCAAGACCTCTCTCCTGGCACCAAAAAATAATGTTTTTTTGCACCTTGTATAACATTTCTAACCTCTAATTGTGTGTATTGTTGTGTATTTGCGTATACTACGTACAGCACTGTGTGCATAACTGCTTACTCTTGCATAACTCTTTGTCTCTGTTGCCCTTTCAGTGTCTCAGCATGCGCCTGATTTCCTCAGAGCCGTTTGCCGGCTGTGTTTGCTCATACTTAGTCTGTTTCCTGTCCTTTATATAAAATGACTCCTTTTATTTCTTCACCGTAGGACCCGTGAAGAAATCACAGAGCTCTGTGCAGAGCTGATGCTATGCAGGACGTTGCAGATTACAGTGTGAATACATTTATGAGACAATTATCTTTTGTTCACCTGCAGGTCAGTGACGAGATGGTGGTGGAGCTCATAGAGAAGAACCTGGACACGCCGCCCTGCAGGAACGGCTTCCTGTTGGACGGATTCCCCCGCACAGTCAAACAAGCAGAGATGGTTAGGATTTCATTTGACGACGTCGCTTTCTGCTGTCATCATGCCAAACACAACTGTACTACTGAGTAGAGTTAACTCATCAAAATAGAGTTCAGCAGTACTTCAATAACTTGTTGTAGGTCACAATAGAAATTTAAAGACTAGTTTGACATTCTAGGAAATAGACCTACTTGCTCTTTTGCCAGACGAACAAACAGAAAATCACTGCCCAGAGAGAAGTAGTTCCAGCGTGTAACTCCCTGTTAGCCACAACTTGTTGTTTTTACATTTTGGTTCGTGTACAGATTAAACAAACAAGATACAACATGTTTATTATTGTGACTTTTAAAGGGACTATTTGTAACTTTCAGAAATGCTTGTTAACAGCGACACCTGTGGCCGTGAAATCAACGAAAGTCAGCGTCGGGCTCGTGCTTGCTCGCTCTAAATAGACAGTGAGGCAACACACGTCAGCTAAAAGCACAATATCACTCTATATTTCAGCTGCTTGGCAGTAATGTCAGCTGACCAGACGAAGGTCTCTCCATGAATCAATGCTGATACTGCGTTTGCTTCTCCTGCCTCAGCGCAGGCTTCAGCAGCGGGGCTCTGCAGCGAGAAACTCGTCTCCCTCCGCCCGTAGCCGGAGTGAACAGGGAGAAACCGGCACCCGGTCGGTAACGAGACAACAAGGTTTCTCTCTGCAGAGTCCTGTCACTTCACAAGACACGGAAAACCTCTGTTTGTCTGGTGAAGCTGCAGCTGTTATTTCTGCACAAACGTCCACTGTATATTTACTAGATATTCTCAGAGCTAAACTAACTCTTCTGCAGTGTGGAGTGAGCGCGTGTTCACGTCTAGAGGTGGAGCGAGAACGCGCCCGCTGTCTGACTGAAGGCAAGCAGGCAGCGGAGCGGGGACGCCGGCCACACGGGAGCGCGCATATGCGAGCACGCATGTGTCCCGGTACATTAATACGCTTAAAAAGTTACAAACAGTCCCTTTAAAGGCCCTGTTAGGTGTGTTTTGGACAGAGCCAGGCTGTCTTTGTCCCGTCTCTAGCTCCACACTTTATCCACATGAGAGCGGTATCGATCTTCTCATCTACAAGAAAGTAAATAATCCTGTTTGCCAAATGTCAAACTATTCCTTTTTATGTAATTTAGATTAAGTGCAATAAATACCTTTTTAGAGCTGCAATGATTAATTGATTAGTTGTCAACTATTAAATTTATCGCCAACTGTTTTATTAATTCAGTATTTTTTTAAAGCAAAAAAGTCTTTGATTCCACCTTCTTAAATGTGAATATTTTCTAGTTTCTTTCCTCCTCTATGACAGTAAACTGAATATCTTTGAGTTGTGGACAAAACAAGACATTTGAGGACGTCATCTTGGGCTTTGGGAAATCAAATGATCAACATTTTTCACCAGTTTCTGACATTTTATAGACCAAACAACTGATCAATTAATCGAGAAAATAATCAACAGATTAATCGATTATTGAATTAATTGTTAGTTTCAACCTTAAAGGGACTGTTTGTAACTTCTTACACGTATAAATCACCTGGGTCGGTGTCTCATGCGCGCTCGCATATGCGCGCTTGTGTGTGGCTGTGCTGTTCAGACAAGACTCCAACACAAACTACACAGAAGCACCAAAACCTCTTGGTTGTATCTAGTGAAGCCCGTCTGTTAAACAGTGTTGGCCGCGGTCGGAGGACGCGGGGGAGACCGTAGCTTTGGTCTCCAGGACCGGAGTCTCTGCTGTACTCTGCTCTTCTGCCTGCCTGCTTGCCTTCACTCAGCTCGCTCCACCTCACGTGCATGCGCGCACACTACACACTGCAGAAGACTTCGTAGCTCTGAGAATATCTAGTGAATGTACAGTGGACATTTGTGCAGAAATAACTGCTGCAGCTCCTCCAGACCAACAGAGGTTTCCCGTGTCTTGTGTCCCGCAGAGAGAAACATTATCGCCTCCGACCAAAGCTCCGGTGTCTCCCCTGTTCCCTCCGGCCGCGGTCGGGAGGCTGAGGCAGGAAAAGCCAACACTAGGATCAGCATTGATTCATGGAGAGACCTTCATCTGGTCTGCTAACATTACTGCTAAGCAGCTGAAATATAGAGTGATATTGTGCTTTTAGCTGACGTGTGTCGCCTCACTGTGTTGAGCGATGCTCGTTGATGTCTATGTAGAGCGAGCACAAGCGCGAGCAACAGGACGCTGACTTTAGTTGACTTAACGGCCACAGGTGTCGCTGTTAACAAGACATTTCTGATTCTTACAAACAGTCCCTTTAAATACCTTACTGTCACAGTTCATACAAAGAGCACAGTTTAAAGAGCGGATACAATACTAGCAAGACAAACTGTTGTCATATCACTTTGCATTTTTTGGTTTTATTTTGAATAAGAAAGCTATATTTTTTCCACATGTCCGTCCGTCCGTCCTTCTGTTCGCGTGTCACACTTTCGTTTCCGGAGTAGAGCTCGAAAACTATTTAACTTGGGAACTTCAAATTTGGTATGATGGTTGACAGTGTGGTCTAGTTGTGTTTGGATGATGGTTGACAGTGTGGTCTAGTTGTTTAGTGGATGGTTGACAGTGTGGTCTAGTTGTGTTTGGTTTGATGGTTGACAGTGTGGTCTAGTTGTGTTTGGTATGATGGTTGACAGTGTGGTCTAGTTGTGTTTGGTTTGACGGTTGACAGTGTGGTCTAGTAGTGTTTGGATGATGGTTGACAGTGTGGTCTAGTTGTGTTTGGTTTGATGGTTGACAGTGTGGTCTAGTTGTGTTTGGTTTGACGGTTGACAGTGTGGTCTAGTTGTGTTTGGTTTGACGGTTGACAGTGTGGTCTAGTTGTGTTTGGATGATGGTTGACAGTGTGGTCTAGTTGTGTTTGGTTTGACGGTTGACAGTGTGGTCTAGTTGTGTTTGGTATGATGGTTGACAGTGTGGTCTAGTTGTGTTTGGTTTGACGGTTGACAGTGTGGTCTAGTTGTGTTTGGTGTGATGGTTAACAGTGTGGTCTAGTTGTGTTTGGTTTGATGGTTGACAGTGTGGTCTAGTTGTGTTTGGTTTGACGGTTGACAGTGTGGTCTAGTTGTGTTTGGTTTGATGGTTGACAGTGTGGTCTAGTTGTGTTTGGTTTGATGGTTGACAGTGTGGTCTAGTTGTGTTTGGTTTGACGGTTGACAGTGTGGTCTAGTTGTGTTTGGTTTGACGGTTGACAGCGTGGTCTAGTTGTGTTTGGTTTGATGGTTGACAGTGTGGTCTAGTTGTGTTTGGTTTGATGGTTGACAGTGTGGTCTAGTTGTGTTTGGTTTGATGGTTGACGGTGTGGTTTAGTTGTGTTTGGTTTGATGGTTGACAGTGTGGTCTAGTTGTGTTTGGTTTGATGGTTGACAGTGTGGCCTAGTTGTGCCTTTTTGGGGGTTAAAAGTCCAGGTTGCCCTAAATTTGGAAAATTGTCCAAAACCGGTGATTTTTTTCGACTTCAATTTCGTTTCCAGAGTACAACTCGTTCCATTAGTTCCAAAAGGGCAAAACCTTTGGCTCTACTTTAGTAGGGGTCAAGTGGTGAGCGGGGGTATGTGAGCCATGCTCACTTTTGCCTTGTTATTATTAGTCCTAATATAGGAGAAAAGTAGGAGGCAAAGAGAGGGGGCCTTTTGTAACTGAATAGATATCGGTCATGTTGTATGTTTGACTCCCTCTGTGTTTTTCTCTTGCAGCTGGACGACTTGTTGGACAAGAGACACGAGGAGCTGGACTCTGTGATCGAGTTTGCCGTTGATGACTCTCTGTTGGTCCGCAGGATCTGTGGCAGGTAGGAGCCGGTGTGAGAGTCAATTAATTATTCAAGACCAGAGGAAGGATCCAATCTGTTTCATTTCCCAGGCACAACAGCAGTTTATGAGTTCCCAGGATGGTGCTGTAAAAGCTCCTCATTCTGTCTGCGTGTTAAATCCACCCGGGCAGGTAGATTGATTCATGTGAACAGAAGAGTCTGGGACAGTGAGATAATGCTGGAGAGAAGTGGAGCGTGAAAGCATGCGATTAACAGAAGAGGTGGCCTGAGGGGGTTCGAGAGCGTCCTGCAGCTGGAAGGTCGCAGGATGAATCCTTAAAGAAGTGGACCTGTGTGTCCCCGGTGAAATGTGCTGAATACCACAGCTGCTCAGTGCCTCGCTGGACTTTTAAAGTCTGCGGTGAAACGCTAGTTTTCACGAATCTCCAAAGGGACACGTGTATATATGAATGAAGCTACAGCTCATTAGTGACACTCGCATTTACAAGGAAAAACACTGGATTTTATAGTGATGAAGCAAACAAGAGTAACATGTAACAGGTGCTTTTAAAGGAAGAGTGTGTAACAATTCGGGGGATCTATTGGCAGAAATGGAATATAATGTCAATAAGTGTTTTCTTTAGTATGTAATCACCTGAAAATAAGAATTGTTGTGTTTTTGTTACTTTAGAATGACCCGTTTATATCTACTTATTACACAGCATTGAACTGAACACATACACTAGCTGTGAAGTAGAGATGTTTGGGTAGGACAGAAGGTGGTAACCTACGTGAAGTTCTTCAGTCTAAAAAAATTAGTGTAGTCATTAAACCCAAGCTGGTGTAACATGCTTACTTATGATTATAAATTAACAAAGTGCAAGATTCCTTGCATTGTATTTATATTAAATCAAATCTGGAACATGAAATGGTAAAAGTGGAATTTCAGCCAGGAAATGTATAAAGAGAGTATTCAGCTAACAATAGGTCTGCGGACCAGCAGCAGCAAACTGAAGGAAGACTCTCCGGCTGATTCTTTGAATCTAAGCTCTACAGGTTGAGGCCAAACATTTTATAACTTAACTTAAAGGGATAGTGTGGGTGTTTTTAGGTGGGGTTGTATGAGGTAGTTATCCATAGTCAGTGTGTTGCCTACAGTAGATGACGGTCGGCACGCCTCCAGTTTGGAGAAGCAGACAGGAGTACCAGCACTGGAGCAAAGCGATGTACTGCTGTGGACGGAGGCAGCAACAAAACGCATTTTAGACACCTAAAAAAATCTATATCAGTTTAAAGCTCGGGGAGGCAGTTTATTTTAACTAAGTTTATTTGGCAAAAATTCAATAATAACCTTTCAGCATATTGTAATTCAAGTGGTACCCCAGGGTAGGCAGTTTTGTGGAAAAAAAAATTCCCGAATTTTGAAATACAGCCATCATCCTGCAGCTCTCCTCTCTCTGTCCTAAACCCCTTCCACCAGAAGAAGGGGGGGCATGCGCTTCATACAGTAGTACGAGTACTCGTCATTAATTTCAATCATCATCCTGATTGTGATTGTGATACTGATGCCGTTATATAGCGGCAATTCTATGAGAACTACCGTCCTGTTTTCTTTGCTAACCTGTGGGCCTGTAAAGACCTTTGAGATGACATACTGTGATTTGAGGCTCTAGCGAGCAACAATATCGACAAAGCATTTCAGAGATGGAGAAAAAAATGTTGCGACGAGCATGCACATCTGTATTTCTAGAACAGCCAATAGGAACGCTCTCCCTCTGAAATGACCTGTGATTGGCCAAAGTCTCCCGTCCGTGCTAGATTTTCTTAAGCCTGAAAACAGGGGAACTGAAAGTGAAACGTATCTATGCTCTCTTCAATGCCAGCAGACTCCGTTGACAAAAACAATATAGATAAGTTTCACTTTTAGTTCAGTTCCCCATCAGAAAATACCCTAAATATAGCGTACACTTAAACTGACATAGATTAATTTTTAAGGTGTCTAAATCCGTTTTGCTGTTGCCCCCATCCACAGCAGTACATTACTTTGCTCCCGTGCTAGTCTGTTTCTCCAAACTCGGGGTGTGCCGACCGCCATCTACTGTAGATGATAATCACCTGAAATATCCCTTTAACTGACCATGTCTTGTAGTTTCCATCTCTCCAGCTCTCCTGCCTCCACTGTGCAACAAATCATTGTTTTGAAACGGTTTAATATAACATGCTGTGCTCTGATTTGACGCTGACCCGCACATTGATGAACACGTGTCAGCGCTTTTAGAAAATGCGTGTTGTGAAATCTTTTCTTAGTGTTTGTTATTGCAGCACAGTGTTTGTTCTCTTTTCTTCACAATAACTACTCTACATTATCCACACGCCACACTGAATAGGAGACACAGTTAACTTGCAAAGAGCCATCTTTCTGTCCGTGGGGGTCCTTTTGTGAGGACGAGGAGGAGGCCTGCTGCTACCTTTTCAAGCCCAAGTAGGACAAGGGCATTATGTGGGATGTGAAAAGGACAGTTAAGTAGTTAGTGAGTCACCGTGGCTGTCTAACCCGCATCTGTCCTCCTCTGCTCTCATTCTGATTTCTTTTCCGTCCTTGTACTTGTCCTCCTCCTCCTCCTCCTCTTCTCACAGTCTCCCCTCCATCTCCCCAGACTAATTCATCAGCCAAGTGGCCGCTCCTACCACGAGGAGTTCAACCCCCCCAAAGAGCCCATGAAGGATGACGTAAGTAGTTTCACTATCATCCCACTTAGAAACCACTTTTGGCTAAACTGCCACCTACCCAAAGTCACTGCCAAGCTGGAAACTGATGACAATCAGCCATCTTCAGACTTAAGAGCTTTGACGCAATCTGAATGTATAAAATGTTCTCTTAACCAGAAACATCTCAATGTATTTAATTAACAGCCATCATGCTTTGATTCATCTTATGAAATCTGAATACACCGCAAAGGAGGAGATGTACATGAAGATACCCCGAGTTAGAGATGATGTCCAGTGCATTTTCTCCATTAGAGAGGGTGTGCGCTTGGTGGTTGCACCCAGAGGAGAGAGACAATTGCCTTGAAGAAGGAGGTTGATTGATTTATTGATAGGACTAGAGCTTTTTTTATTATGATTATTATAGTTTTTTTGGCATTTCTGCTTTATTTTGACCGTGAGAGAAAGGGAGAGAGAGCGAGAGGAAAGGCAGGGGAGAGAGAGAAGGGATGACTGAATCGCGCATCATTAATAGGGCTGTGTATTGGCAAGAATCTGGCGATACAATATGAATCATGATACAAGGGTTACAATTCAATATATTGCGATACGGTAAGTAAGGTGATATATTGCAAATTTTTTAAATCAAATTTTCGGAAAGCTGTCATAGTATAAAGAAGATGCCACCATATGCATAACATCTGAGTAAAAAAAGTTGACTTTTTTTAAGCAGTCAGAACAGTGGGATCTGCATTTGCAATCATCACAGTCCCTGTAACATCCAACATCATAGCACTACTTTGAGAGGACACATACACTGAGAGGGTGCATCTCTTTGCAAATTAAATAAAGTATTGACTGAGTTCATCTTTGCATGTAAACTATTAACTAAAAAACTATAAAAAAAAATCAATACACTGGTTTTGAGAATTGATACAGTATCACAATATGGCAATATTAGATTTTTTTTCGATATTTTCTTACACCCATAATCATTAATGAGCACAGTCAGCATGACTCAAACTAACTGCAAAGCTGCATTCTTGATAATTCAACCTGTGTTTTTCAACAAATGATAAGATAACATTTTGTGAAATATGTTTTGACTAAAATGACAGAAATGTTCAAATAATCTGATGACTAAACAGGACTAATATTAAATTAAAAAAAATATCTGACAAAATTAAGAGAGAAAACATTTTGACTAAAATGGAATGGCTGAAAACTGGACTAAAACGTTTTGAGTTGTCGTCGACTAAAACCCTGAAGGATAAAAATGACTAAAATGCGACTAAAACTAATAATCATTTTCATCTCTGATTGAATGTGTTTTTGGGTGATTGAAGGCGAGGTTTGGAGCACTCAGAAGGCCTATGGACATAAACCTAAATGGTCTCCCTTTACTCATTTATGCATGTAAAGAGACAGTTGATGACCGCAGAGTGATGACAGGAATCCCAGCCCCCCCCCACCAGCAATAACTGTTAGTGAACTGACTGTAATGAAGCCAAAGGAAAGGGAGAGAGAAGGGTGGTAACACAATTCCTTGACCCCTTAACTTGTGATCTCACTTGTGGTGACGTAATTATTATGGCGAGCGTTTGGAAACGTTTCTGCGTTCAAGTGTGGATGGAGATATTTTGTAAAACGAAGATCGTGTGGACAGATTTTTTGTTTAAACGAAGGGGAAAATATCTGTTTTTTTAAATATCTGTATAGGTGCACACGGGGCCGAAGGTAACATGAGGCCAGGTATTTCTGTGGTGCCACCGTGGCTGAATGAATGTGACTGATAAGACATTGTATTTGATATGGATCGGTCACGTCTGTTTGTTTTTATAAGGCCAGATGGATCAGTGCATCGTGACGTAATGTGCTTTACTCTTTGTATACATGTCAAACCATGTGGTTCATCTGCAAACAAAGCAGGACACACAGCGACACACAATCCCCTGGCTCAGAAAGAAGGCTGTGATTTCTAAAAGCTCCTGTTTTGTTGACGAACACAAAGACTGATTTCAGTTCAGCAACAAGTAGCGAGAGGGATACGGTGACACTTGATTAGGTTGCTGTATGAAACCAGAAACTGAAGAGCATTGACCTACATGTAGAGTTCAAACTGTAGGCATCATTGTACAGGTTGTCTTTCTCTCTGTCCCTCTTCTTATGTGTTTTCTCCGCTCTTGTCTGCACTCAGCTGACAGGCGAGCCGCTCATCCGCCGCAGCGACGACAACGAGACGACGCTGCACTCCCGTCTGGAGGCCTACCACCGGCAGACGGCCCCTCTGGTGAAGTACTACAGTGCCAGGGGCCTGCACATGGCCGTCAACGCCTCCCTGAGCCCAAACGTTGTCTTCGCCTCCATCGTCGCTGCCTTCTCCGCTGCCACGGAAATCCCCGCCCGTGCCGTCGCCTGTAAAGACCAAGTGTTCTTCATTTAAAAACCTTTTTCACCCTTCCTGTATCCCCTCCAACGGGTTCTTTTCTTCCTTCCAAACGTGGAGATTACACAAGAGTTGATCAAGTGTCACAGTGGCAACAAAATGTAACTTTGCGAGGTGTAAACACAGAAGATGGAGGCTCAATGTGGCATCAGCAATTCAAGAAAGTCACCATGCTCGACGAGTGTGATCCCTGTTGTAGAAACAGAAAGGATTTAAAGTTTCATTTTTGTTACTCTTCATCACAAAATCAAGTCTGAACAATGTAGAGCTGTTCAATAACCACAAAACAAACTGCTGCCTAGCACTACGCTGCTGCTGCTTCTGCCTGTCATTGAATGTAGAAATGACATTTCATGTTTTGACATTTAGCAGAGCAGAGTGCACGTTTCTAGAGATGCATTTCACCAGAAGGTGTTTTGAAAATATTGACGTTGCATATTGTTTGCCCTCGCTGGACAGGTTTGCTCTTGTTTAATCAATGACTTTGCCCTTCTCTCTTCTTCAGACTCTGATTCTCGTGCACACACAGTATATCTCCTGTTTTTCCTATCAGCTACATTTCCTCCTCCTTTTAATTCCTTAAAGGTAGAAATGCATTAGAAACAGCAGGCATGCATTGTACAACCTAGCAGTCATTTTCAGCGGCATTTTAATATTCTTGAATTGGTTTTAACTAGTAGCACTGAGAGAGAACCAAAGCTGTTGGTTTTCATTAGGTGTCATTAAACTACAATGACCGTTTAACTGTTTTGAGGGAAAAGACCATGTTATTGCTGAAAAGTTTGCTAAAGTTAAGTCAGGGAAATGGCAATTAATGAAGCCCAAAATCCAACATTTGTAATTTGTCTATCATTTAATTATTGAGAAATATGGAATAATAATTGAATCAGTCTATACAGTATCGGAGGTTTTCAAAGTGAGGCGTGCTGGTTGTGACACTAGGGCTATGTATTGGCAAGAAAACTGGCAATACGATACATATGATACAGGGTTAACGATTCAATATATTGTGATACTGTAAGCAAGGCGATGCATTGAGATATTTTTTTTTCTAATTTAATTTAAGGAAAACTGTCATAGTATAAAGAACACCACCATATGTATAAAATTGGAGTAGTCACTATGGGAAATGGCTACTATGGGGACTAACATCATCACACATGAATACAGTTGAACTCATTGGACCCACAAGAGTCTCAGCTTTACAGTGATACCCAATTTATGTCATTCCAAGACTGTTTAGGGACCCCAGTATGCAGAAATATTAAATTACAACATTTTAGAATAGGAGAAACACATTTGTACTGCATGCAAAAAACTACTTGTTTTTTTGCTCCAAATTCTATGTTAATCACATGCAAGTCTGTAAAGGGGAGACTCGTGGGTACCCGTAGAGCCCATTTTCATTCACATATCTTGAGGTCAGAGGTCAAGGGACCCCTTTTGAAAATGGCCATAACATTTTTTCCTCGCCAAAATTTAGCTCAAATTTGAAGCGTTATTTAGCCTCCTTTATGACAAGCTAGTATGACATGGTTGGTACCGATGGATTCCTTAGATTTTCTTCTTCAAATGATGCAGAGTTACTGTGTCCAGTGGAGACTTTCCCATACCTCTCACCCAGGACATACTTCCCTTTCTTTGTTGATCCATCAGTATAATCTCCTCTTCCTCGTACTGCTCTCCCTCTCTCAGACTCCAGGGCTGTACTGGTTGAAAATTACCTCAGCATTTGATTGTTATGGCTACTCGTTAAATCAATATGCACTTCACTGTGAAACGGACTGTTCTGTAGTAGCTGAATGTAGACCTTCCAGTGTGTGACGTCGGCTCACCGTGGCTCAACACTGGCACATCACTGGTTTTACAAGTTGTGGTTGCAACATGCCTGCTCTCTTTCCTCCTGGTGATGCATGACTGAGCTTTCCTGTCTGTCTTCGCTGGAATTTTATCACACCAAACTCTTTCTGAGAAGCTAGATTTCTCAGATAAACTTGTGTGGGAGTGCTGGTCATTTTATTCTCCCTTGTTGAATAGCAAATTTGTAAAATAGCTTGTTACAAAAAAAAAAAGGCACACAAGAATTTTGTTTTGAAATGTAGAGCACTTGTTTGAAGCACTTTTTGTTATTAAGTCCCCTGTACCTAATGTGAAGTTTATTTTTTTTAAAGTTGGGAATGTGTTCTTTTTCACATCCGTGTCCAGAGTTCAGAGGCCTGGTGGATAAACGTACTTTCCTTTCTTTATCAGTGACCTTGAAAGTTAAAGATGGAAGTCGATGTCTTGTGTGCTGACATCCCAGTTTGTGTGAAGTGAAGTGGATCAAAGAGACGAGCTGAAGGACGTCAGCCGCTCAAACTTCAGGAAAATTCCTTCTCGGAAATGTTTTGGATTCAGGCTTTTGTTTCTGCTGCTCCCGAAGGCGTCTTTTTTACCTTTTTGTTCCGTAGGCGTGAACTTTGAGTACTAGCTTACTATGTTTTGTTCCATAGACATATTCTACTGGCACAATGGGACTAGTGGAAAATAATCTTAAATTATCAACAGGTTTTTTTTTTTTTCCTCCTGTAATAACGGACATTTGGGAAACTCGGCCTCTGAACACTCCTGTGACATCTGGCTTTTTAGGATTCTCCCTTGAATCCTCACTTCCTCCTTGACCTATTAGTTTCCTCCCAGCTCTGTAGTCACCCGGTGTTTGTGTTCAGTGGAAACCTCTTGCATGCAGACTGTGTCACTTGCACTTTCCCTTGAATACTGATGTGTTTGTATTCTCTCGGGGGTTGTTGTGATGAAAAACAATAGCAGATGTTCAGGAAGCCCAGTAGGCACATCTCAGTCTCTTATTCAGCTCAACGAGACAATTTCATGCTAAATTTCCCTCAGTATTCTATCCTGTGCTCAGTGATGCTTTTTTTATTTATCACTTTTTGAAAGCTGTGAATATATAGATTTAGAAACCTGACAGAAAAACCCTTACATGAATGTGACTTTTAAATGTGCACTTTAAAGTGAACGCTGGCACCCTAATTGCACTCAGAGATGGACAGGACTTCTGTTTTCGTCCATCGCTCCTGACTGTTCCAGCATTTAAATGGCCAAAATGATGTTATTAGTCATGGCTTGTTTCATTTCCTCTGCAATTCACCCAAAACTTTCTTCCCCTCTCCCTCCTTTTCTCTTCCAGCTGGTTGAATGCTGAGCTGCTACATTCCCACCGAGGCCAAGGATTGGATTTGGCAAAAGATCTCGGGTGGGTGGACAAACGAGGGGGAGCGTGGGGGGTCAGAAAATAGAGGAAATCCTTAGACTTTTTATAAGTTAAGGTTAATGTTGCGATGCTGTGGGGCTCGTAGTTGTCATATTCCTTATGTTTCCCCTTCTAATAAATATCATGCTTTCCTACAATCATCACATTTTGTGCACCTTGATTTGATTTATGCCTCCGTGCCGGCGACAGCTGTGTTCGTTATGTTTTCGGGTTGTCTGTCTCTGTCACGTCCGATCCATTCTCGTGAACGTGATATCTCAGGAACACCTTGAGCAAATTTCTTCAAATCTGGCACAAACATCCACCTGGACTCCAGGATGAACTGATTAGAGTTTGGTGGTGAAAGGTAACTGTGACCTCACAAAACATGTTTTGGGCCATAACTTAAAGCAGTGAGTAAAGTTGGAGCAAATATGATTTTAAAAAAAAAAAAAAAAAAAAAATTGTTTTTATAAAACAGTCTCTATATCCTGACAGTAGTGCATGAGACAGCTTATCTGAAAAAAATCATGTGCCTCTGTGTTCTTCGGTGCTCCTAACGGCATCTGCAAGATTTCACATACCGGAGGAAAACAACCAATCAGAGCCGAGCTGGAGCCTCGCCGTCTCTGAGCAACTGTCAATCACTTGCGAACTCCAATCAAAAGGTCAAACTAGGCAGCACTGATCAAATATGAATCAATATTCTGTTACTGTAATGCCTATTTCTCCCCTCAAATGTTTTCAGAATCATCTTGTAGTGTACTGTTTAGCTGTCAAATGAGAAAGTTTGTGACCCGGCAGCCATGTTGAACTAGATCAGTTGAGGAAATACCAAGCACCGCCCACCAGCCGGAGCAAACTTTCTCATTTTACAGCTAAACAGTACACTACAGGATGTTTGTGAAAACATTTGAGGGGAGAAATAGGCATTACAGTAACAGAATATTGCGGAGTTTGCGAGTGATTGACAGCTGCCTCTGGCCAATAGGAACTCTCTCTCAATGAAATGACCTGTGATTGGCCAAAGTCTCCCGTCAAGGGCTGGATTTTCTAAAGTCTGAAAACAGAGCCATGAGGAGGTGCAGAAGGCTAGTTTTCTCTCAGAACACTTGAATTACAAGTTTTGCCCAGTGAAGCTAAAAACATTCTGCCTACTGCAGCTTTCATTATTCATATGCTAAATATAACAATATCACACACGTCTAACAGGATGAAATTATGACTTTTGGACGGACATGGATGGTAAACTGTAACTGGTTGGCGGCGTCCTACAACAGCGAGGCGGCCGTTTTAGTTTTCACCTGACTCTTCCATTGTTTAATACACACATTTTAATTTGGCAGTTGTAAATAAGAGACTTGTTAGCTAATTACATGATTAAGGCCTGTTGCTGTAAAATAGATGAGACGAATGCAGAGACTGATGTTTGGAGATAACAATGCTGAATGCACCTCATGTTGGATTTGCATTTGTTTCAGTTGTTTGTATACCACCTTTCAACAACAAGGCAATTCAATATTCTTTACACAAGCAAGGCAACTGCAAAAAATCCCTGTTTCATTGTATGTCAGTTGCTTTTTGGAAATTATACTTACTAAATTATGCATGGTGCATGGTACTGTATGTCGTGCATTTTCCTAAAGTAGTTGTTTAATCAAATTACCTCAAACTAATTGACGTACAGAAATCAAATTTTAGGTTAACATTTGCTGGTGTCTGAGTCTTTCTGCAAAACAATGAAGCTGCCATCTACAATGAGGCATGTGCATAGTACTTTAAGGGGACATATCAAGCTCCTTTTCAGGTTCATGCTTGTATTTTGGGTTTCTTCTATAACATGTTTACATGCTTTAATGTTTAAAAAGCACATTGTTTTTTCATACTGTCTGTCTGAATATACCTGTATTCAGCCTCTGTCTGAAACGCTCTGTTTGTGACCCGGCAGCCATGTTGAGATCAGTTGAATAAACACCAAGCACCGCCCACCAGCAGGCGCCTATTGCCGCTTTAAGCTTGAGTAAATAGTTAAAGGTCACATATCATGCTCATTTTCAGGATCATACTTGTATTTTGTGTTTCTACTAGAACATGTTTACGTGCTGTAATGTTAAAAAAACACATTATTTTCCTCATACTGTCGGCCTGAATATACCTTTTATTTTTCCCTCTGTCTTAAACGCTCTGTTTTAGCATATTTCGATGAAATTGCAACAGAATTGCGTTGCTAGGAAACAGCTTGGGTCCATGTGTACTTCCTGTCAGCTGACGACATTCACATACACTGCAACCAGGAATAAACTGGGACACATTTAGAATGTTTACGTTTAAATCTGTGTAAAGGGTCTAAATATTGTATATTTGTGACATCACAAATGGACAGAAATCCTGACTGACAGCTTGTTTCAAATGCAGAGTTTCTGAATACAGGCTGTGTGTATTTCCCTGCGGATTGAGCGTTTCGATACTTTCACAGTATTTACACACGTAGGCAAAATTGTTGTTACCCTTCCGTTAAAGAAAGAAAAACCCACAATGGTCACTGAAATAACTTGAAACTGACAAAAGTAATAATAAATAAAAATTCACTGAAAATTAACTAATGAAAATCAGATATTGCTTTTGAATTGTGGTTCAACCGAATCATTTTAAAAAACAAACTAATGAAACTGGCCTGGAGTTGTACAACCTTTCGAGGCAATCACTTCAATCGAGTGATTTCTGTAACTCTCAATGAGACTTCTGCACCTGTCGACAGGTATTTTGGCCCACTCCTCGTGAGCAAACTGCTCCAGCTGTCTCAGGTTTGAAGGGTGCCTTCTCCGAATGCATGTTTCAGCTCCTTCCACAGATGTTCAATAGGATTTAGATCAGGGCTCATAGAAGGCCACTTCAGAATAGTCCAATGTTTTGTTCTTAGCCATTCTTGGGTGTTTTTAGCTGTGTTTTGGGTCATTATCCTGTTTGAGGACCCATGACCTGCAACTGAGACCAAGCTTTCTGACACTGGGCAGCACATTTCGCTCCAGAATGCCTTGATAGTCTTGAGATTTCATTGCACCCTGTACAGATTCAAGACACCCTGTGCCAGATGCAGCAAAGCAGCCCCAGAACATAACCGAGCCTCCTCCATGTTTCACATTAGGTACAGTGTTCTTTTCTTTGGATGCTTCATTTTTGCGTCTGTGAACATAGAGCTGATGTGACTTACCAAAAAGCTCCAGTTTTGTCTCATCTGTCCAAAGGACATTCTCCCAGAAGCTTTGTGGCTTGTCAATATGCATTTTGGCAAATTCCAGTCTCACTTTTTTATGATTTGCGTCCTCCTCGGTTGTCTTCCATTAAGTCTACTTTGGCTCAAACAGCGACGGATGGTGCGATCTGACACTGATGTACCTTGACCTTGGAGTTCACCTCTAATCTCTTTGGAAGTTGTTCTGGGCTCTTTGGTTACCATTCATATTATCCGTCTCTTCAATATGTCATCAATTTTCCTCTTGCGGCCACGTCCAGGGAGGTTGGCTACAGTCCCATGGACCTTAAACTTCTGAATAATATGTGCAGCTGTAGTCACAGGAACATCAGGCTGCTTGGAGATGGTCTTATAGCCTTTACCTTTAACATGAAGGTCTATAATTATCCTTCTAACCTCCCGAGACAACTCTCTCCTTAGCTTTCTGTGGTCCATGTTCAGTGTGGTACACACCATGATACCAAACAGCACAGTGACTTCTTTTGACTCTTTAAATAGGCAGACTGACTGATTAAAAGTTTGAAGACACCTGTGATGCTATTTACAGGACACACCTTAGTTTAACATGTCCCTATGGTCACATTATTTTACATCTTTTCTAGGGGTACCATCATTTTTGTCCAGGCCAGTTTCATTAGTTTGTTTTTTAAAATGATTCTGTTGAACCACAATTCAAAAACAATGTCTGATTTTCATTAGTTCATTTTCAGTGAATTTTTATTTATTATTACTTTTGTCAGTTTCAAGTTATTTCAGTGACCATTGTGGGTTTTTCTCTCTTTAACGGAAGGGTACCAACAATTTTGCCTACGTGTGTATATAGGACTTAAGCCTGCTTTATGATAAAAAAAAAAAAAAAACATGAAAATCACACTTTTTTTATAATATGGGACCTTTAATGTCCATGGTTTACTGATGTAGTCCATGACATGTCTGACAAACAGGATATCAGACAAGAATTGTAATTGATTGATCTCAAATGACCATAAAAGACTAATTGTCTGTTAGTGTGTAAATAAACAAAGCCGAGTGTAATAGTTGATAGAACACAGTAGGCTGTTTGAACTCGACTCTCTCTGTGTGTTTAGTTTACCACCAAACAAACAAACAAACAAACCACTTCCCGGTTAGTTTCCTTCTGTCTCCTCTTTCCCACAAACACATTCTGGTTTTACTGTAAACGCCAGCTGAAGTTCGTGAGAGGCGGTGACGACACGGGGTGGGGTTTCCGTATTGTGTGACGTCACCGACCGGGGCTTTCCTCCAAAACGTCAGAGAGAAAGAGAGAGAGAGAGAGAAGGAAGGAAGGAAGGAAGAAGCAGAGCGAGGCGAGCTGCTGAGATTACACCGAGGTTTTGCGCTGTGTTCCCGGGGCGCAGCAAGAGTCGAGGCCGCCGTCATCTGCCTGAAGACCCCGAGAGAAGAGAGAGGCGAGACGAACTGGACTGATTCTACCTACAGCTTTATCGGTCAACGCGAGGAGAGAGCCAGGCTAGGAGCCAGGAGCCAGAGAAGGAACCGAGGTGCCCGTCGCACCGCATCGCTCCCCAGCCTCTCCTGTCGAAGAGATCCGGACCTGAGCTGGTAAGAGCCGGCAGTGAACCCAGCTCTGCTGCAGGAGCTGTTAGTCTGACATGTCATTAGGTTTAATGAGCTCCACTGCTTCTATACACCACCTAGATAACAACTAAACAATACCAGCTTAAAGGGAGTGTAGCAGTTTACCACCATGAAGCCATAAAGGACCGTTTTTTATAATTATTCACAAGCATGACAGTCCCATTATCTGCATCTGCCAGTCTGGAGGGTCAACTCAGACCAGAACCACCCAGATGATCCTGAACAATGTCCATGTTCCATGTAGGGAGGATACAGATCAGTGTTCAGTCTCAGTGCTGCTGCATGTCTGGGAATAATCATAAAGTCTAAAAACCAAATGTCTTTACCTTCAGTAGCCTACAGTCATCCAGGATGTCTTAGAGGGAGAACCTTTTAAAACCTCCCTGTCTGCTCTGCCACTCCCTGGTCACAGTTTGGGCTGAGACAGGCTGGATTCTCCTGAAAAATACATAAAATGTGAGTTTAAAAAGAGGCAGTGGAGCTCAGAACAGAAGAGATGTGATGATACTGTCAGAGGAGGCGTTATAAAGCCCCACAAACACTCACACGATATATTATAGGAATATTTAGTAGATTTGTTTGTTTGAGGACAGATTTTATGATCATGCTACTGGGAGAGGTGTGATGACATTTTCCAGCATCATAATATTTTGGTAGCCTTGGTGAAGAGACAACTTGCACAATGTAGGTTTTGTGTAAATATTGGGGCTGTACAAATACTAAGAACATGCTAAATGTGCTGATTATCAACAGTAAGTATTAGTCTCAATAACTGAGGTTGTAGTAGCCGAAGTATTTGTAATTAAATACCAGTTTGGAGTTGTAATTGGCTCAATTGAGATAGGTGAGAAGGTTATAATGATCTACTCTTTCTTCATATTGTCTTTAGATGTTTAGAAGGAAGTCTGAAGTGGTGAATTTGTATTTCTAAGGCAAACAGCAATAACAAATAATCATGAATAACATTTGTTTTGGATGGGAATGAGCTGCACAGACAGCGGCAGAAAGGTTTGACCATTTATAAATAAATGGCAATTGCTCTTTCACACCCAGCTGGTGCTCCCTTTGAGCTAGAATCTTCTTTTTCCTCATAATTTGATACCCAGAGCTCGACCAATAATAATAATAATAATATCATATTGCCACATGTCTACCGATAAGTAAGACATTTCACAATGTTTGTCCTCCAGTGTAAACTGACATCACTACATATATCGGTCACTATTCGTTTATTCAATGCAATTCTTATAAATTGATTGCTTATGTTAGAAGAAATAATAATATCGGCTAATGTATTGTTGTTCTGATTAACAGACCCTTTTCATGGAAGACATTTTGACATGTCATGGTAGGAAAGACACAGGTTTATATAATACCAGTAATAAAGCATTCCACTTAGACAAAGCCCTGGTATTGTGCATGCTGGCTCACTGGAGTAGCTTACTGGGACACTTAAAGGGTCAGTGTGTAACATTTTGGGGGATCTATTAGCAGAAATGGAATATAATATTCATAATTATGTTTTCATTAGTGTGTAATCACCTGAATCTCGTTATCTTAGATTGAGCCCTTCATATCTACATAGGGGGTGGGTCGTCTTCATGGAGTCCGCCATGTTGCTCCGCCATGTTTCTTCCAACACACTCCCACGGCAGTTCGGGAAATAGTCACAAAATGTATTCTATTTGATTTGTGTACATAGACACAAATTTCCTTTTTTTCATGACTTTCAACAACGGATTTTTCGTGCGTTTTCCTACGAATGTCCAGCAACACGTGACGCACGTGTCAATTTCCGCTCTTGTCTTTTCAAAATAAAACTAAGTAGTTAGGTTTAGGAATAGATCAACTTGGTTAGACTTAGTAGCAAAACAAAAGTGCTATGTTATTTTGTTGGAAAGTGCCCCAACCATATTCCATTTAAAAACCAGCATATTTAGTAACGGATGTAAAGGTCTCTGTCCATGTCAGATGTGTTTGACCATTACCTCATCCAGAGGAGGTTTGGGTTCCCATGTCATTATGTGCTTTAGGTTACAGACAATAACTGGGAATTACAAGCTCAGTTGTCACTACTGTGTGTGCGTGTGTGTGTGTGTTGTGCTGCTGCTTCCTTTCTGAAACCTGAATCCACTCGTTCAGTATACTACTGGTACTGCCTCTGTGCAGGCCTCATTGTGTGTGTGTGTGTGTGTGTGTGTGTGTGTGTGTGTGTGTGTGAGAGAGAGAGTGTAAGGGGGTGTTATAAATATGTGTGTGTTAAGAGGGGCTCAGAGGTTTGCTCTTTGCGACTGTAACGCCTGCAGACCTGACATTAAACATTCAACAACTCAGCAGTATGGCTCCTGAACGCTCCTCTAATTATAGAAGCTCCCAGCCTGATTCCTTCTACCTCCACCTTCCAGTGTACGTGTATATGTGTATATGTGTATATGTGTGTGTGTGTGTGTGTGTGTGTGTGTGTGTGTGTGTGTGTGTGTGTGTGTGTGTGTGTGTGTGTGTCCGTGATAGATGTGTTAATAATCAGTGGGAAGGCGAGAAAATGCTCTCTCCATTTGTGTACCCATCTGCCTCCCACTGCATTTATTCCTAAAAATTAGAATGTTCAAGGTTTTTTTTCTGATAGATAGATGTAGATGCAAAGATAGAAAAACTTCACTGGTTACAACTTTTCAAATGTGTAATATTTTCTGTTCTTTTTGTCCTCTATGATAGTAAATTAAACGTTTTTGTGTTTTGCGTTGTTGTCGAGACAAAACAACCAATTCGAAGACGTAAACTTGGACTTTTTCTGATTATTAATACAAAATATAATCAGACAATAGATTACTAGATTATAATCCACGCTTTGTTGACATAGCCGGTCCGGCCGGTTCATGCTTGTTGGCGTGCCCCACTGGCTAGCTCACGGCCGCTGCTCTGCACTCCTTCATACGTCAGTTTCAGCTGCCTAACCGATAGCGGCGTCGCGGAAGCGTAGCGCACCCTTATCCTGTATTTAGCACCTTTAAGTGTATTTTGATGCTAATACTTTTGTGCTTTTACTTAAAGGAACAGTGTAATATTTCGGGGATCTATTAGCAGAAATGCAATATAATATTCATAACTATGTTTTCATTAGTATGTAATCACCTGAAACTAAGACTTGTTGTGTTTTCGTTAGCTTAGAATGAGTCCTTCATATCTACATAGGGAGCCGGTCCTCTTCACAGAGACCGCCATGTTGCACCGCCATGTTTCTACAGTAGCCCAGAACGGACAAACCAAGAGAAAGTCGCCAAGTCGGCAACACTGACAGCCCGTCCCTTCAGGCCTCCCTCCAAAGCCACTCCCCCAAATTTATCATTATGAACATTAATAACGAACATGGCTATTGTTAGTACTCACAGCTGTCAAAGCTAGCACCTTGTGGTGATGCACAACGAGTGCACGGAGTGCATTCAGGCAGGCAGGCAGCCCGTCCAGTCATTTCATTCAGGACAATATTATTATTATTATTACAGTTCTGCGGCAGTCACAGATAACAGATATCTTGTCAGAGCATTTGATTTATTGAGTGCTGTTGGAATGTAAAGAGAATTTCAACAAATATAACAAAATAGTTTTTGAAGAAGATTACCAACCCTAGCTTTAAGTAAGATTTTGAACGTAGTATTTCTACATTGTAGTATTGATACTTCTACTTTGATCAGAGTAGTTATTCCACCATTGCTTGCATCCCTACTACTGAAGTGAGCATGGAATGCCTTCTCAGGTCTATAACAAATATTGAGATAATTGCTAATAGCAATCGATTCCACAGCCTCTGTGGGGTTGAGGTTGACAGGGCAGATACTTCAGTTACTACTGACGTGGTTAGGGCAAAACTAGGTCTGATTATCAGGCCATATCTGTACCAGAACTCCGGTGTCATATGTTGACATCAGTATTTATACCCAACCCTACTTATCACATGTCTTTACAGTAATGTTCACAAATATACTGTAAATCAACTATTAAAAAATAGCCTACCTAATAGATAGATAGATAGAAAGAAAGAAAGATTACAAACACTTGTTTCTGCAACAGTAGATGCTGAGTCAGTAAATTGGTGATATGGAAATTGTCCAACTGCGTCGTTGATTTCCACTGAAAAAGGGTGTGTAAACATTACCAGTAGATGAATACATCTTCTCCCACGCACACACTCTATTATTCAAATTCATTTGGTGTTGGCTTTTAGGGCGTTAAAGGAAGCAGTACTTTTAGGGTTAGCCGCATTTTGCCAGATGCTTGGATGGTTTTCTAGGGGAGAGGATTATGCGCACACACACACACACACACACACACACGCAAACACACACACACACACACACACACACACACACACACACACACACACACACACACACACACACACACACACACACACACACATTGACAGACTGTGTGCAGATCAAGTGTGCGTGTAGCTGGATTCCTGGGAAGAGCAGGCCATCATGTTTGGTTGTCAGGGTGGTTTTTCCACGGAAGTAAGAACTGCTTCCATTATCGGCAATATATCTCTAATCATCAACCAGCCCCCGCATGCACACGCCAAAACCCAACCACTTTGCTTACAAAATAACACGGTATCCAGAGCGTTTTAATGTGGGTGGCCCTGCTGTTCGCAAAGTGTTTCTTGTAGATGTGTGAAATATTGACAGTAAACAAAAAGTACTTCATGTTCTGTGTGACAGTAACTTCAGCTCTCTTCAGGCTCAGTTAGTTTACTGAGAGGTGATGATTTTCTCATGAACAAAAAAACATTAATGAAAGTGAAACAGCTTCTTGTTTTTAATGTTTCTGGGTCCGTGACAGTCCACACTGACTTTTATATCATAAGAAACCAACAGTGAGGGAAACTCCTATCATCATCCAATCTTTTCTGATGATTCTTTTTCTTTTTGATTGTAAAATAAAACTATGATTGATGATAGAGACAAAGCATTTTGACTAGATTTAATTAATAGAAATAGAGGCTTTGTAGTTGCTATGGCACTATCTTGAAGATGTAGTTATAATTTGGTGTGTAAAAATAATTGCAATATAAACAGTTAAGAAAAAGAGACACACTTGTAAAATATTGTGGTGTTGTGGCTGTAGATGGGTTCATTAATCCTGCAGTTGGTAACTAAAAATAACGTTTTTTATCATATTTGCTCAATCTGTCACTAAATCCTGACAATAGTCCATGAGACAGATAATCTGTCTTAATGGCATGTGCAAGGTTCCACCGCACCCAAAGGAAAACAACCAATCACAGCAGAGGAGTCTCCAACGCAGCTGTCAATCACTGCTCGCAAACTCCGATCAAATGGTCAAACTAGGCATCAAATATGGACTTCTTTCTCGCCTCAATGTTTTCAGAAACTTCTTGTAGTGTACTGTTTAGCTGTAAAAAAATTAAGTTTTCTGCAGCTGGTGGGCGGTGCTTGGGTTTGGCTCGACTGTCACAAATTTTCTCATTTTACAGCTAAACAGTACACTACAAGATGAATCTGAAAACATCTGAGGTGAGAAATAGACAGCTGCGTTAGAGACTCCTCGGCTCTGATTGGGAAATCTTGCAAATGCCATTAGGAGCACTAAAAGGTGGCAGAGGAACCTGATTTTTTCACATATTATCTGTCTCATGTACTACTGTCAGGATATAGTAACAGTTTGGGCCAATATGATAAAAAGTAATTTTACTTAAAGTTACCAACTGCAGCTTTAATGTTTAAAGTGAAAGTGTGGTAAAATGACTGTGTTATCTAGACTCAACCAGCCAGTTCGCTCATTTTGTCAAAAACACTGATGAAAATCCATTCATGCTAACACTAAACATTACTAAAGTGTCCTCGAGCAACACCATCTGGTTTTAAGGAAATCTTGTGAAGTTTTGCTTTCTTGTAGAGTTAGATGAAAAGACACCACTCTCATTTTTGTACGGTTAGATATAACGTTTATCTTCTTATCTAATATTTAGGTTTAGCTTAGTTTAGCATAGAGATTGGACTGTTAGTATGGATCAAACTAAAGGGATATAGCGTGTTACTGTAATTACTGAGCTGTTGAGGTGCTTTTAGGTGGATTTTGTCATCTTGAGATAGAGCCAGCTAGCTGTTTGCAGTCTTTGTGCTAAGTTAAGCTAACTGTCCGCTGGCTGTAGCTTCATGATTATTCTTTTTCTGCTGCAGATGTTCCTTGCCATGTTTATTTTAATCTGAAAGTTTAACAGTTAAGAATGACAGAAAGAGACAGAAGGGATCGGCATGTTAAAAAGTGTCCTGGTTGGAGGTGACCTTGGGATGTTTCCTTTATTTCAACATCCCATCAACATTACTACAGTTGGAAGCAGGCCCCAGGTGTCATTGTAAATGTCTGTGTGTTAAAACAGCGGTCTAATAGTGGTTTGTGAGTATATCACACACTCTGAATGATGAATTAAAGAAAAAAGACGGTTCCTAGTTTGTGTGGGCGGAGGCTGCAGCGAGGTCACCCGACACCATGAATCAACACCGAAGCTTGAGGTCGACACGGTTCTTTCTGCTCTAATGTGTCATTATAACCCCGTTAATCAGTCGTGATATCTAATCTGCATGACTCAGCCGGTCCTTCTTTCCACTTGAAGTAGCCTTGACTTGTGCATGTGTTTCCTGTGTTTTTTCTACAAGGACCAAATGTTCTCCCAGAGATCCTCCGAAGGGAGGATGTTTCGCTTGACCTCTCCTCTTTAAAACAAGGAACATTTAGCCACTAATAATGAGGATGTGCAGTCTGTGCTGGTGATCTATGTGGTCCATTACAGCCTCAGGGCTGGGCGATGCCTAACAACAGAACAACAGCTACTTCACTGTTGTTGGATAAGAGCAGCTGAAACAACAAAATCCCCGTAAGAACTCTGCTCACTGGCTTTCATTAGCAACTCTAACCATGAAGATGTGTCTTACAGTCTCTAAACATAACCATTTTCAACTTTATATTAAATAAAGATCACATTTTTTCACTTGCCTGATCGGACAACTGCATGAGGTGTTCCACTTGCCCGAACACAGAATTTACTTGTCCCGGGCAAGTGGGTAAGCGCTAATGTCGAGCCCTGATGTAATATTAATAACTATGTTTTCTTTAGTGTGTAATCACCTGAGTCTTTTGTTTTCGTTCTCCTACCCACCTGGCACACGGGAGAAGTTTCAGATTGTTGCAATCTGTTATGTCACCGCTAGATCCCACCAAATCCTACACACTGTTCCTTTAAAGGCCTGGAGGGAACAAGGGTGGCCCCCCGAATTTGGTCGGAGACGATAACGTTTCTCTCTGCGGAGCCCCGTCACTTCACAAGACACCGGAAACCTCTGTTGGTCTGGAGGAGCTGCAGCAGTTATTTCTGCACAAACGTCCACTGTACATTCACTAGATATTCTCAGAGCTAAACTAACTCCTCTGCAGTGTGGAGTGTGCGCGCATGAACGTGAGAGTGGAGCGAAAGAGTGAGAACGAGCGCGGTGTGTGAGTCCAGCCCTGGAGACCAAAGCTACGGTCTTCGCCGCGTCCTCCGACCGCGGCCAACACTGTTTAACAGACGGGCTTCACTAGATACAACCAAGAGGTTTTGGTGCTTCTGTGTAGTTTGTGTTGGAGTCTGAGTCTGAACAGCGTAGCCACACGCAGGCGCGCATGAGACACCGACCCGCAATGATTTATACAAGTAAGAAGTTAAAAACAGTCCCTTTAAGTAAGAAATCAGAATACTTCGATCCTACAAAACAAGCAGATTTTTATTTGGATTATTAAGCAGCACACTTTCATTAATAGTTAGGTATAGGTTTCTCTGTAGAAGCATGAGAAGCAGACAGAGATGCACCTTTACAGCAGGGTCAGGGTTTATTTTGTTACCCCAGTGCCGATCAGCTGACGGTCTCTAATTAGCTCACCTCCCCCAAACACACATCCACACACACATCCACCTAATACATTATTAGCTCCTGTGTTGAGTAGGGGACCACCTGTTCTGTCCAGAGACTGTCGGCCCCTGGCTCTCAGATTAGCAGGGTTTTTAGTCAGCATCACTACAAACAGTCTGAGCCGAGCCGTCTGTTGGACCCGGCTCTTTGTGAATCTGTCTGTTCATGTTAAAACAAAGTCATCAGTCACTTTAGACTACAGGCTTTTAGCTGATGCTCTTATCCAGAGTGATAAAACGCTCTTGAACACTGAGTGCAACAACAGGATCATCAGTTTAGTCTGATGTGGTCTGCTTAGTGAAACATTAGAAAGAGAAATGTTCCTAGATTACTATTTTTTGTTTTGTCTGACTGCAGTGAGTGACTTTTTTTTTTTAACATTTAAACGTTTAAATCAATGCTTTGTTGTTATGTATGTGCTTTTGGTTGTTTCGCAAGCAACAGCAGCAGTTTAGAGAGAGATCACAACCAGAGCAGCTGGTGGATTTTCCGGGGAATCAACAAAGACAATAAACAGCAGTGAAGTTCTCAGGAAAGACGGCGGGCCCAGGGCATTTAATGAATAATGTGTTTGGCTCAATGGGCAGAAACATAATGGTATGATATGATTATGTGACCGGAAAAGGCCGCAGTGTGGAAGTGCATTATCAAGTACTGCACTTATGTTCAACTTTGAGGTACTTGTACATTACTTGAGTAAGTTATGCTACTTTACACTTCTACTTCACCTTGTTGAACGAAATAAATATTATTCCTTTTACTCCGTTTGGCAGCTAGAGTTTCAACTTACTGTTCAGATTCACTTTCTACATACAAAAATAAGATCCATTGTTAAACTAACCAAGTAGTTCCACCAACACCATTAGACAGCTTCTTACATGTTAATATATCAGTACTAATAATCCAATAATTTAATATGAATAATTTATAGTAGAGTTAACAAATCAAGCTCACCACAAGGCCAATTTAGTGTCTGTTCTAGCCATATAGTAACATGAATATATATGAATAATTAGAACTGTCAATCGATTCAAATATTGAATCGCGATGAATTGCATGATTGTCCATAGTTGATCGTGATTAATGGCAAATTAATTGCACATTTTTTATCTGCTCAAAATGTACCTTAAATGGAGATTTGTCAAGTATTTAATACTCTTATCAACATGGGAGTGCTTACTTCATACAAGCGTTTGTATATATTTATTATTGTCAATCAATTAACAACACAAAACAATGACAGAAACCCTCACAGGTACTGCATTTAGCATAAAACAATATGCTGAAATCACAACATGGCAAACTGCAGCCCAACAGGTAACAACAGCTGTCAGTGTGTCAGTGTGCTGACTTGACTATGACTTGCCCCAAACTGCATGTGATTATCATAAAGTGGGCATGTCTGTAAAGGGGAGACTTGTGGGTACCCATGGAACCCATTTACATTCACTGATCTGGAGGTCAGAGGTCAAGGGACCCCTTTGAAAATGAACATGACAGTTTTGCCTCAGCAAAATGTAGCGTAAGTTTGGAGCGTTATTTAACCTCCTTCACGACAAGCTAGTCTGACACGGTTGGTACTGATGGATTCATTAGGTTTTTCTAGTTTCATATGATACCAGTATCTTCACTCTAGCTTTAACAAAATCGCAATTTGCGTTAATGCCTTATTATCTCTTAACTTCACGCGTTATTATCGCGTTAACTTTGACAGGCCTATAAAGAATATATTCACACTCTGACATTTAACATAATGAGTACTTGGACATTCAAGAATGAAGTACTTCTGTAATTCTTATCAAGTCAAAATAAAAAAAAAAAAAGGACTTTTACCTGTATTGGAGTATTTTTTACACACTCTGAGTACATTTTCCACCACTGGTCAACTGAAGTAAAGATAATTGAAGATTGAATGTAAAACTGCTGCCTCACCCAAACCAAACTATTTACCCAGTACAGCCAGTTAAATGTGTCAGGAGGTATCTGGTGAAAATGGTGTGTAACTAATGTCATTCAAACCAAATCTTCACTAGAAATGTGTCCAATTTTCTGCGTGAAAGAGCTTTTCGTCGATGACTTCATTAAACACGTATGAAACGGAGGTGTTCAGATGTGTGTGTGTGTGTGTGTGTGTGTGTGTGTGTGTGTGTGTGCGTGCGTGCGTGCGCGCACACACACACAGTGTGAATCTTGTGCAGACGTGTCGAGGCTGGCAGTGAATCATCTTGTTGCATAACAGCAATCAGCTCTCACAGCAGCACACCTGTAGCACACAGCTACAGCTCTAATGAGTGTGTGGCCAGTCAAACATCTTACGGCCTTTTCTAATGCTGAATAACCTGCCAGAGAAACCCACGCACGCTGAATCACTTCAGCCTTAAAATTCTTATGAAATATTTATTCATCTTATAAGTAACTAAATGGCTTCATTGATTCTTAACTTTTGCCTATGTTGCATTGTTAATTTGTTGTTGCTGCCCCAATAATATAGTTGCACAGTTTTATTTTTTTAATATTTTTTCTTTATTCTGTTGATTGATTATTTTTAGGGCCCGAGTGTATGGAAGTTTTTATTAGTTGTAATCCACCGAAGCGTTCCACAAATGTGTACCATGATTTCCAAATATTTCACTATCCACAAACATGTATTTTTGTATTTGTGTTATGTAAAGTCACATCTACAAAAATAAAAAGCAATTTGCAATTAAGCATATCTGTAAATACATATTTTAAGGTTTACATGTAAAGTGATATATACGCATTTGTGCATCTATTTCTACACGTGGAATGAAATTTGCGCATTTGCAGATCGCTTCCTGTGCATTTATGGGCCAAGTGACATTTGTAACTTTCCGCCTGTTTGTTTACGGAATTTTGTCCGATTGGTACCACAGCAGATCTGTAGATAATAGTTGTAATCCACAGAAGACAATTCACAAATATATACCATGATCTACAAATATTTCACTACCCACAAACGTAATTTTGTATTTGTGTTGTGTAAACTCAAATTTTACACAACTTATACAGGATTTGCAAATACGCATAACTTACTCTGTAAATACGTATTTAAATTCCACATAAAAATGTTGTAGGTTTACATGTAAAGAGATATATATATACGCATTTATGCATCCATTTCTACACGTGGAATGATATTTGCGCATTTTTGCAGATCGCTTCCTGTGCATTGATGGGCCATTTGACATTTGCAAGTAAGTTATACGTATTTGCAAGTCACCCTTTATTTTTGTGAATGTGACTTTACACAACACAAATACAAAAATGAACTGTATTGTGTTTCTATTATTTAGCCTGCCCTCATTTATGTAAATGGGGTGGACAAAATAATAGAACCACAAACTGCAGCCTCCAAAATGATCATACAGTTGAATCAACACCTCTCTAAAACAGTTACAACAAACGCTGCACATTATAACCTTCATGCAGGGTGGATTTATTGCAGCACTGTTGTATTAGACAGCATTAGTTTTATCCAGGTGTACCTAATAAACTGTCAGCTGAGGGTATGTACTGTTGTGCGTGTGCTGCCAGTTGCAGCATGTAGGTTGGCCATGCCCTGCAGCAGGGGGAGACTCAAAGATCCCAAGAAAGTGCTGAGGCGTAACTTCACCTTCTAAAACAGAACAGTCTGTCTGAGAACTGCAGAGAACAGATTACCTGCAGAAAACATCGGCTTCTCTTTCTCTCTGTCTCTCTCTCTCTCTGATTCAGGAAACCCATTATGGACCTTGGATTAGGCTGTAAGGTTTCATTGTGGTAGTTTTGGTACACGGAGCATTATAGTTTTAACGTCCCATAAAGATTAAAAGCCCCACTTGTGGCCTCTAGAGGCTGCAGGGTTTATCACATCACAAAATACAAACGTGTTGGATTGAACAAACAACTTATTAATGATTTTACTTTTGTTAGATCCTTACCAGAAGTGAGACTGCCGATTAGGCTGTGATCAGGTTGTTAAATGTGCGTTAGGGCCTGCTACACCGACTAGTAGGTTTTGTCATCTATTCACATGGTTGATCACCAAAAGAAGGAATAAAAAAAAGACGACAGCAGCCTCCAGCGACCGTAGTAACTATGACAGGATCAAAAGCGGAAGTCAGGCGGTGTAGTGTAGACGGTGTGAAACTCCATATGGAGTGGAGGTGTGGGGCGATGGGGCTTTCACCCAGGAGACTGGGGTTTGTGTCCCGTGTGAAACTAACAACGTTTAGTTGTCTTTGTGTTCACAAGCGTTAAGTTTCACTTTCACTTTTGAAACAATTATTTTAAGCCAAAACACAATCATTTCCCCTCAACTTAACCAAGTGGTTTTGTTGCCTAAACCTAAAGAAGCTGTTTTGTTTGTGTTCAAACGTTTCTTGCAATTTTATGTGTTAGTACGTGTTGCTTTTCTGCTTTCACTTTTACAACGTGGTCTAGTTAGCGTAGTAGGCCCCAACTGACCCACATCTATGATGCTTATAGTGACCGACAATGCACATTTAATGGACTGATAACACTCGAATTGGGTGGAAATGTAAAATTTGTGCAACAAAGGTTTCGAGGCTGGAATCAAACCCGTGACGTTGCGGTAATGTGGCATGTGCTTTACCACAGGGCTCCATAAATTCGACCTTTTAAGGAGCTCTATACTGAATTCTGAGCATATCTATGATCGAGGGATTGCCTCCACATGGCTCTCAACATGGCCACGCAGCTAACAGAGCTTACAGTGTAAACAAACAGCACTAACAGTGTTGACCTGGGGGGAACCGGAGGGTGGGCGCTATACTTCTGTGCAATGACGCCATCGGTCGGGACGGCATTATCAGCTGTAACCGCTGTATGCCGGCCCGGATATGTCAACAAAGCACAGAGAAGTTTGTATTACAACACACACACACACACACACACACACACACACACACACACACACACACACACACACAGGGAGAGAGACTTCATTAGTAAATAGTTGTTTGCTGTCACTTTAATGCTCTGAATATGGTATAGATCACCTTTAAACGGGTTTATTTCAGTAACCAGTTGTTACTGTTCAAGCAAACTGTGAATGTTTCATATTCTTTATCTGGTGCAGCCCAATGTACTTCAAGTATCCAAAGTAAAAGTACTCAATGCAGAAAAAGTGACTGTTATACTATAATATAATATACCTTTAGATTAGTATTACTGATGCATACATGAGTAGGGAGCATTTTACTGGTGTAGTTGCTTAAGGTGGAGCTGAAGTGTACTTGGTTCCATTCCACCACTGGAAATATCACACCCTATAAAACAGTGTGTTTCTGTCCTGAGAACACAGAGTGCTGTTTTTTTTCCAACCTTAATTTCAGTTAATTACACAGATGGCAAGAATAAAAACCAGCAGCCGTCTTTGTCTTGAGAACCACTTTTGAGCTGTGAACGCTTCAGACAACAGTTTAATCTTGATCTAAGTTCCCTTTCATGTTGCATGATGTTTATCTACAAAGAGAGAGAGAGAGAGAGAGTGTGTACGTGTGAAAGAGAGATTGAAAGAAAGAAAGAAGGAGAGAGACATTGAAAGAACGATAGTAAAAAGAGAAATGCTTTGCCAGTGCAGTGAGAGTGTGAGAAGAGGAGGTTTAGCTGGTGTGTGTGTGTGTGTGCTGAATTGAGCAGCAGTGGAGTAGGAGGGCAGTGTGGAACAAAGTGCGCGTGTGAGCATGTTGATAACAAATCAAGTCCAGATTGTGAAGTTCTCAGGCTGTTCAGATCAGATCTGCCAAACAACCGCATGATCACAACACACACACACACACACGCACACACACGCACACACTCTATTCCTCCCGCTCTCAGAAGATGTATTTATCTGTACTATCTCTTAGAGAATAAGCATCATTATTCAATCATCAGTGCACATTTTGTACCATGTGAATGTCCTTAGAGAACCAGATGGCAATAAATAGCGATCAATCAAATAGCAAGAATAATGATTTAACAACATTTTCATAACGTAAAATTGACTAAATGTTATAGCATCTGCAGGTTTTGAAAAGTCTTAAAAAAATGGAATTCAGTTTCCTCGGTGACAAGTAAGTAAGAGTATTAAATACTTGACAAATCTCTCTTTAAGCTACATTTAGAACAGATAAAAAATATGATTCATTTACGATTAATCACGATTGACTATGGACAGTCATGCGATTTAATCACGATTAAATATTTGAATCGATTGACAGCCTTAATATAGACCTTTATCAAAGCCAACATTTGGGCTTGTCATAGCAGGGAAAGCACAGGGGGAAGTGATAACATTAACAAGGGCTCAGTTCAATTATCTGTCCCATTCCATTGTCCAGCATGCACCACGCCAGGGCCGGGTGATTAAAAAGGACTACAGTCAATATTAAATGTTATGACATACACCTGTGCTTTTCCTGCTGTGATGCATCAAAATGTTCAACAGGTGTTTCAAAAACAAGCACGTTAAGTATTCATATACCTGAATGTGCTGCGTGACACTTCAGATTTCTAGAAGACATGAATCAATGAGCAGATAAAAAGATCTGACACAAGAAATATGAAATATGTCTCGCTTGATGTCCCCTCTTTGGAGAAGCAGGAAATCTTTATCAAAATAAAGTTGTGGAGGCGTTTGTGTGTGTGTGTTGTCCTTGGAGACGCCTGTTAGAGACATCAGAGGTGTCTCTTCATCAGGGTGTTTAGGCAACAACTTGTTATCATGAAACAACATTATAAAATTGACACTGGATTAAAGGTCACATATTGTAAAAAGTGAGATTTTCATGTCTTTTATATTATAAAGCAGGTTAAAGTGCTATATAAATACTGTTAAACTATCAAAACGCTCAATATACGGAGAAATACACACAGCCCGTGTTTAGAAATTGTGCGTTTGAAACAAGCCGTCAGGATTTCTGTCAATTTGTGATGTCACAAATATACAATATTTAGACCATTATATGGTTTTAAACGTAAACATTCTAAATGTGTCCCAGTTTATTTCCGGTTGCAGTGTATGTGAATGACATCAGCTGACAGGATGTAAACATGGACCCAAACTGTTGCCTAGCAACGCAATTCCTTTGCAATTCCATTGAAATGCACTAAAACGGAGCGTTTCAGACAGAGAGTAAATACAGGTATATTCAGGCAGACAGTATGAGGAAAATAAAGTTTTTTTTTAACATTACAGCATGTAAACATGTTCTAGTAAAAACACAAAAGTATGAACCTGAAAATGAGCACGATATGGGACCTTTAAAGTTTCACCAGTTTGATTCCAGTGCCAGGAGCACTGATCACTGGGCCAAATGGGAGTCCTGTGTTGGTGGAAGATGAAATAAACACACAAACACACACAGATCTAAAAAATTGTGTTGTAAAAAAAAAGTCTCATCTCAAAAAACATAGATCTCACACACACACACACACACACACACATACACACACACACACTATCACACACACACACACACTATCACACAGTGTCACAGATGGCAGCCTTTGTGTGTGAGTGATGCTCGGGGGGCAGCAGAGCAGAGGGCTTTTACAAACTCAGCTGGTCGGAGGGTATATTTAGGAACTGCAGGCTTTTTATACACTTACACACATTTCATTAAGACCCGGTTTGACCCCCGAGAAGATGGCGAATGATGGCTGCCATGGCAACCGTTTAAATGGATGTGTTTGTACAGTACGTAGGTTTCACCATTTACTCTGTCTACCGGTGGAAATCCTCCTCCTTTATTGATTTTTTGACTTCAGCTCAGAAGTATTTTCCTTCCTTTTCCTGCAGCCTGCAGCGTGTTGGAGCTGTAATGTACTTTATCAATATCTCACATCTGTCTGAAGGCTGCAGATGTCAAACATGTCGTAGTTTTTACTTTGTGGTGAAGAGTCAGATGTGTTTCCATGTTAGAGAGGAATCAGGGTGAATCATCACAACGGTCACAGAGGTTCAACTTAGAGAAAGTTGACCTTTTAAAGATACGTGCTTCTCACAGGACAGTGACGCTACAAACATATGATGATCTTATAGAATATGATGTATACAGTATATATATATGTATACTGTATATTATAATGATATAATAGATGGCGCCAGATCCTACACACTGCACCTCCAAGGCCTCCAGTCTGCACACACAAACAAAGAAAGAGTCGCACCTGACAGACATTATAGGCTTCATTGTAAAACCTCAATAGAAGCTTTGAATGCAAAAAATAACATTCAATGAGAATAATATTCATTCTTTGTTTGTTTCCCATTTACAGCCAGGGATATGTATGAACACACAGAACAGACAGCCAGCGTTCCGTGAGGAGATATTCACTGAATTTTACAAAAAGTGTATTATTGTATTAGAATCACAGACTGGATCTGAATACTTCTTTCACTCCTTTCATTTATACTCTATACTCTTCTATACAGAGTGGCTCTAAAAGTTTCTACAAACACCAAAATAATGCATGAATGTAAATTAAAGCTCACTGAAATGACCATAAAGACAACATAAAAACAGTATGCCCAATTCTCCTTATTCTTCTTGCACAGTTGTGACGCTATCGCGGTGACAGAATCTGTCCACAGACAGACATATCAACACCTGGCAAAGTACTCTAAACTTCCTCTGTGGTAGTTCCAGCTACAGTAGGTGTCTCCAGGACTCACACAAAGACTCACAAGGTGAAAACAATAATAATATTATAATAATAATATGTTCATGTAGTTTAGCACTTTTCATAGAACATGATTCACAAATTGCTTTACAAGAATAAAAATGAATAAAAAATACATAAAACAGTAAATAGTAAACTCTGTCGCCTCACAGCATGAAGGTGACAGGTTCGAATCCGGCTTGGGGTCCCCAAGGGTCCTTCAAGTTTGCATGTTCTCCCCGTGCTAGTAGCGTGGGTTCTCTCCGGGTTCTCCGGTTTACTCCACCAGTCCAAAGACATGCAGGTTAGGTTCATTGTTGACCCTAAATATCCCGTAGGTGTGAATGTGAGTGTGAATGCTTGTCTGTCTCTATGTGTCAGCCCTGTGATAGTCTGGAGACCTGTCCAGGGTGTACCAAGCCTTCGCCCAATGTCAGCTGGGATCGGCTCCAGCCCCCACTCAGGCTGAGTTTTCAGCCTGAAGTCGTCCCTGTCCGCCTGCTCCTCAGTTATTGGTCAGCTAATCTGTCAATCACCTGAACACACGCAGGTCACAATCTCCTGAATGGTCTGAGGTATACTGGATCAGCACTACTAGTGTGTGTGTGTGTCTGGCCTTCAACCATAATCAAATCTGTGAAGCTAGGAGAGGAGCCGGTCAGTCGTTTGGTGCGCAGAGAGAGAAAACCAGAAAACATCTGGACTGCTATGGGAGTCAGTTTGCACTTTTTGAGTCCTTTAAATTCAGTTTAATGTTGATTTATTGTATCGTAATTGACATTTCTCTGTTTGTGCTGCTGAGAAACGTACTAATAACACATAAGAGCTGTTAAGTGTAGCTTACACACACTCCTTAACATTAGCTCACACAGCCTGTAATTGTAGTGAAGACACAGGATGTAATTATACGTGTGTGTGTGTGTGTGTGTGTGCATGATTATCACTTTTCACTTGTAGAGGTGTGTGTGTATATACTGTATACAGTACTGTATATGCAATGTGTGTGACTGATGAATTTCAGCACGCATTCATTCATTCATTCACAGGTTTGAATGTGTTTTTAATGTCTGTTTTTATGATTTGGAAGTGTGTGTGTGTGTGTGTGTGTGTGTGTGTGTGTGTGTGTGTGTACATTTTGAGAGTGTATATTTACATGTGTATCATTGTGTTTTTCTTTACCAGCTCAATTGTGCTCATGCTTATATGCGTCTGTGTTTGTATGTGCGTGCAGTGCGTGCGTGCGTGCGTATACATAAGTGCCAGAGTCACAGAGTGGGTCGCTGTTTGCCTCGCTCATAGTGAGCGTCGCCATGGCAACGGCACTAGTAGCGCAGTGTGAAGTGGAGGAAGAGCTCGCGGAGCTCAGCGTGATGGAGGGAGATAGAGAGAGACTGGTTTCACATGAATACATGATTGGTCAGACTGGTTGATGATGTCATGTATTTTAGTTGGTTTGTCTCATTTAAAGGTAACCTCTTAATCGTGGCTATTTAACACATATAGTGTAGCATTATCTTGCATGTATGAGTCGGTCTGTATATTTAAATGTAATCAGCACAGATGGATCATCAGTATAGGGTCACAAGAGTTAATGATCAAATTGAAACCCAGGACGAGCAAAGCAGAGAGAGAGAGAGAGAGAGAGAGGTGTGTCATACTGAGCATGCTCTTTGTGCTAACTTCCTGCTCTCTTCTTCCTGACAGAAAAGACCGTTCAGAGAGACCGGCGTTCAACAGGACCGAGACGAAGACGAGCGGTGGAGAGGCTCTGAATACAGCTGAGGAGAATTAACTCCAAACTGAGGAATTATCACAACATTCAGGCTGAACTCTGCCCTGTGGATGTTTCTGTTTCCTTCTTTTTTTTACCCTCTCTATTTTTAAGGAGAGTCATTGATCGGAGCAGACGTTAATCTTTTTGAGAATCACACTAATGTTTCACCTCGACGTCTGCCTGGGAGATGAAAGACTCGCTGCTTTCTCTTCTTTGTGAACCTTTTGACTGCCGAGTTTGAGAGAAACTCTGGGAGCCGACGGGGATTTTTTTCTTCACTTTGAACTTGCGCAATCTCTTTCGTTTTCTGTTTTAACGTCGTTGTTATTTCCCTCTGTCTTTTCCTGGTAGCGTTTTGTTTCTCATAAAGGGAAGAGAAGGAGGCGACTGGCTCAAGTTTCTCTAACAGGAGCTTGAGTAGCATTTGCATTCCAGTTTGGCTCTCACAAGGGGACAAATCCTCCCTTGTGTGTGTGTGTGTGACTGAGTGTGTTTTTGTGTAGCTGAGTGTCCCTCTGCGATACATTAGCGTGTCTCAGGGGACAATAACCTCCCCTGTGTGTCTCTTCTGGGAAAATGGGATCAGAAAAGGACTCAGAGTCGCCTCACTCCTCAGTGAGCGGCGTCCCCAACCCTAAGTGCCGTGCGGCGGGCAAACGCCAGGGCCGCATCTCCTTTCACAGCCTCTTCCACAGCAAACGGGGCTCTCGGGGGGCCAGGGGCCCCAAAGGAGGAGCTGCCACCCCTTTATCCCTTCTTCAACACACACAGCAACAGCTTCTCCCTACTGCCTTGAACTCAGCGCCCGCCGCAGCCTCTGCTACTCCCACAACGACGACCACCACCACAGCCACCACAACCCCCCAGGATGCCGCCTCCAGCACCCCCTCAAAGCCACTCTACTCCAGCCAGTCGTCCCTGGGTGGAGCCCCTTCCTCTGGGGAGGCCGACCTCCTGGAGTGCCCCCTGTGCCTGGTGCGTCAGCCCGCCGACCAGCTCCCCGAGTTGCTGGGGTGCAGCCACCGCTCCTGCCTCTGCTGTCTGCGGCAGTACCTCCGCATCGAGATCACAGAGAGTCGAGTCCAGCTCAGCTGCCCCGAATGTGCCGAGAGACTGTCCCCGCGACAGGTGGCGGACATCTTGGATGACGCGGCCCTGCTGGACAAGTATGAGGAGTTCCTGCTGCGGAGGTGCCTCGCCTCCGATCCAGACTGCCGATGGTGCCCGGCGCCTGACTGCGGGTAAGACACTGTCCATAATGTCCTCACTGCTGTCCTCTTCGTCTGTGCTCATTACAGCAATCTTTCTGTTTCTATGCTAGTATCAAGTCTATTGAATCTGCTGTCCCCTGCAGCAGACAGACACCAGGCTACATGTCTATGTCTCTCACTTATTTTGTCTCTGTGTTTACTGTTGGGCTGCAACTAATATTTTTATGATGAGTCATTCAGTAGTCTTTAAATTTCCAGAAAATCTGAAAAAGGCCTGTCACTAGCTCTGAAAAGCCAAGTTGACTTCTTGAAATTGCTTGTTCTTGACACACAAACACAAAACCCAAAGATAGTTGAGTTGTAATATATATATACATATATATATATATGTATATATATATACATATATATATATATATTTCTTTTTAAAAAAGGGAAAAGCAGCAAATATTTGCATCTGAGAAGTTGGAACCACCACGTTTGATATTTTAGACTTTTCATAGAATGAATAGATGAATCATGTTATTGTTGGAGCACTAGTTCAGTGGACTGTGTGAGGACAATGAGGACATTCTGGACAGTCCTCATAGGAAAAAAGGACAATTTAAGCGTTGGAACTGAGGTTAAGATAACTTAAGTTATAGTTGTTATAGAAATTAGATGAAGCATTTAAAGTGCTGGTCTGGGCTCTGTGCCAGTTTCAGCTTGTTTGTTCCCATCTTCCTGTTTCTGTGATATTATTAAGACATCTGATCAGAGTTTAAGCAAACAAACACAAAATAGCTTTAAGCACTCATCTGTCATTTGCTCAAAGGTTTGTCCTGGAACTGAAATGAACTTCTGGGAAATCACCTTGTGTAATATATAAAAACAAATAAGTCATTTTCAGAAACAGAAACTAAACTAGTATGAGTGAGACAAAAAGGGGAAAATGTAGCAACAATTTTCAACAATATGTTTATTGAGTTTTCAACATTTTATATAACATGTAAAAAAACATTATGTATGCAATGCGTACTTACAAATATCCAGTATTATAATAATATAAACATATATGTGATATATACATAGACACATACATGTTAATGAACAAACAATATTAAAATTATTAAAAATAAACTAAATGAACTCCCATTACATACAGTAAATGGTAAAATAATAATAATATTAATAACAACTTGTCATTTAGTTTCTCAAAGTCTGGACAAACAAACAAAGTCTGTGTCTATTCAGATTAAATTGTTCGAGCTTCATCTGGTTTAGACTGACGAAGTCATCGCCTATTAGCTCACAATAGTGTCTGGTAGCGATGCTAATGAGAGGATGACTGCTGTATATCATCACTATCAGGCCAGTAGCTGTAATGTCTGTTAAACCTTTTCTATCACTCTCTCTTCCTCTTTCTCCCTCTGATGCATCACATCACATCACTCACTCGGCTATTTCCTCATTCTGCTGTAATTGCCTGGATTTCAGATGAACAGTAGTGCTTCAGAATCCTGATGAATGATAAGGGTATTTCTCTTTTTTGGTTAAAGACATTATGAAGCGTGACCTTCTCTGTTAGAGAAAGAGAAAGACGAGGAAGCTGAGGAAGTTGAATGTGAAAGTGTAACTGGGTTAGAGGGCCTCGTGGTCGGAGGAGGGGAGAGTCAGGTGGATTTGGAGATAGAGAAGCTCCCGTTAGGTTTTCTGGAACAAATTGGAGGCGTTTGTTTCATCATAGAAAGCAAGAGTGATTCATTGTGTTTGTGTTTCTGTGTGTGTGTGTGTGTGTGTGTGTGTGTGTGTGTGTGTGTGTGTGTGTGTGTGTGTGTGTGGGAAGGAGGAACGCAGCTATTTGGTGGTGTTTTTCTGCTGTGGTTTTGTACAGTAATACTGGTATTGTCGCAGGGGAAGGCCAAAGCGTCTGTGTGGTATCTTTGCATAAATCTGTCTATATGTGCCTTCATGTCTGTGCATTTCTGTTTGTTTCGGTGTCTCCATGACTGAGTGTCATACCCCTACATAAAGGATGAAAGATTTGCTTTCATATTTAATGTTTTTTTTAATTATTGCTTACGTTCAGGATCATGTCTGTAGGCTGTGAAACTTGTTTGTCCTAAGGGGAGGTACTAGAAGAAAGACAACACGTCATTAAAATCAAAAGAGTTTATTTTTACTAGTGCTGTCAAATGATTCAAATATTTAATCATAAATAATCCCATGTTTGTCCATAGTTAATCACGATTAATCGAAAATTAATCACACATTTTTTATCTGTTCAAAATGTACCTTAAAGGGAGATTTGTCAAGTATTTAATATTCTTATCAACATGGGAGTGAACAAATATGCTTCTTTTATGAAAAATGTATGTATATATTTATTATTGGAAATCAATTAACAACACAAAACAATGACAGATATTGTCCAGAAACCCTCACAGGTACTGCATTTAGCATAAAACAATATGCTCCAATCATAACATGGCAAACTGCAGCCCAACAGGCAACAACAGCTGTCAGTGTGTCAGTGTGCTGACAAACTGGATGGTGTTATCGGAGCAGTGCAGAGCGGCGGCCGTGAGCTAGCCAGTGGGGCACCCTCACATGCACTAACATGCACTAAAAGGCACACACGGCCGGCCCGGCTATATCAACAAATCAGGGAGAAGCTCTGATTACAACACACACAGAGGGAGAGAGACTTAGAGAGGGCAAATAGTTGTTTGCTGCTATTTCAATGCTCTGGATATTGTATAGAGCTTTAAACTATGTTTATAATGGTAGGGATTCATCATTTTACAAAGAAGAAATAAATGTTTAGTTTTTTTATACTTTAAATTTTAAAGTTTGCAAACATGCAAGAACAGTAAAACTTATTACCCTATAAGTAACATAGGAAACAGAAAACAAGCAGATAAAAAACATTATTAATTAATTAATAATAATGATAATTACAAAATACAAAATAATAATAATAATAATAATAATAATAATTTAAACAAGAAATACATAAAAAGAAATAATGAAAATGAAACATGTAAAAATAAAAATGATAAATAAATAAATACACAGTTCTTATGTTGTGACATACTTATGTCTGGATGTTAGTATTGGCCTACATTGGAGCCAGTTTAAAGGTTACAGCGAGTCAGCAGTAGAGTTGATAGAGGTTATGTTTCCATGCATTCAATAAAAGGCTGCCAGATCCTCACAAATACATTATATCTGTTTTTCATGACATTCGTGATTTTCTCTCAGGGCATACAGTTAGTTATTTCTGATATCTATTTTGATATAGAGAGGGGGGGAATCTGACCTCCAGGTTAGTGCAGTACACTTTGTGGAAACAGCCAGAGCGATGACAATGAATTTTCTGGAACTCTGACTCAGTTTCAAGTTTGTTACGTTTCCTAGGAGACAGAACTCTGGATCTAATGGGATCGGCATATCCATAATTCTAGGCAGCTTGTCACATAAATCACACCACAATCGTTTTTCTTTTACAAGTAAAAACTTGAATTCATAAGCAGTAAATGAGTATGAATTACTGTAATATGTGTTATACATTACATGACAATCTGCAGAATAAACTGCTTTGATGTTGGTTTCTTTCTGAGGAATATTGCAATATTTTCAGTTTAATTAGGTTTGGTGTTTTTACTGTCTGTATTGTGTCATACCTTTGCTGTCAGATCCATGTGAGCATCTGTTTCTGTCCTTATATCTTGTTGTTTTTATAGCTACTGTGTTCAGAATGAACAAGTCTATGAGAGGGATCATTTTTTCTCCCAGTGGGGATGAAAATGAACCACTGGAGGCATTTCTTGGATCGATATAGTAAATATTGTTTTAGGTAGAGCCTGTTAATGATCCCCTTGGCTCAGTCCTTCCACAGAATGCTGCCTCTGTTTCTCACACACTATTTTTGTATGATTTTACGACTTACAACTTGGGTAAAATAAACTTTGAGCCTTCGTCTGTGAGACCAGAGTGGAGGGAGACATTCTGGCCATACCTCATGGAAAAAAAGCACAATTTTAGTGTTGGGTTTCTGAAGGTCATGTAGGTAGGTAAAGATAAGCAGACAGGGTATGGATGTAAGTCAGTACCTGGTACCTGTGTGTTTGCAGCAGTATCATTGTAGGAGAGGTTGACTGATGTGCTGACCTACATATTTACCAGGACCATCCTGTCTGACGCCAGCAGTGACTCACCACCTCTTGACATCAGACAAGTTGACTAAGTCCAAATTATTATTCACCACAAACAGTCCCGGCTCTGCACACACACACACGCACACACGCACACACCTGCCAGCTACAGCTTCAGACTGTCGGTCACTGGAGAGGTTACTTCCACAGAAACAGTGAAATAGGTGTGAATATCTTCAATATAACTGTGAATGGAGGCTTTATAGCTGAGAATGGGCCTTGTGTGTGTGTGTGTGTGTGTGTGTGTGTGTGTGTGTGTGTGTGTGTGTGTGTGTGTGTGTGTGTGTGTGTGTGTGTGTGTGTGTGTGTGTGTTGCATATTGGCCCACTTGTGGGAAAGTTATGCAAATGTGACCTGGTTTTTGTATCTTATCTCTTTCGAGAGATATCCAGTAGACAATGTACATGAGAGTAACTGACAAGTGAAAGATAAACATGGATTCAGTTTAGATCCAACAGGCAGCTGTTCTCTAGACCAGGAGTTCTCAAACCTTTTGGGGTCAGGAACCCCTTAAAGGGGAGAATATTTACCAAGGACCCCCTCATAATCGTAACATCAATTAAGCATAATGCTTACTACCATTTATACTCTTAGATGTCATTGGAACTATTCTAAAAATGTTCAACCTAAATCCTTCAGACCTGTTTGGTAGTGATAAACAGAAACACATTTCAGTTTGAATCATGTTAACACCACTTTGTTTTGTCCTGATATTCCGGGTGCTTTGTAATCAGATGTCACTTTAGCTTGGCCAGCTTCATGGCTAAGCTAAGCAGCAGCAGGAACGCTTCGTTGCGTCCTGAATGAAGTGACTGATTCATGTCAGGTTGACGTGATGACGTCCCAATCATATCACAGTTTCTATTGGCCCAAAGTTAATGGACACAATATGCTTGTTTTATTGGTGCAAATGGTCCCCATCTGTAAATATGTACTTTTTAATGATACAGCACAATTTTATAATTTATAGCTAATTACTTTGTGGACCCCCTGACAGAGTACCACAGACCCCACTTTGAGAATCAGTGCTCTAGAGCTCCAGTAAGCCGCTGTGCACTACAGCTCAGCTCCAAACAGACAATGTTAGCCACTATCGGGCTGGGCTACCTTGTGATTGACATGTCGCTACCACGGCGTTGTCCATGTTTTCATCTTTAACTTGAACCCTTTCACTGTGTGTTTTCAGTTCATGTAAGTTAATTGTAACAGTTTGGTCTCCTAAAAACGTCTTATTCAGCGTTTGGTTGTACTTGGCTCCACCCTCTTGTGTCACTTGTGGTTGCAAAAAAACAAGATGGCGACGGCCAATATGCCCAACTCAATGCTTCAAAACGTCTATGATAGAAACCTCCATGAGCTAACTAAAACAGTGACGCGTTACACAAAACAGACAAACACTTCTCTGTCTGTCCTCTGTCTTTCAATTTCAGTGTTTTTTCACTTCACAAATAAATGAAAATCATCCATCTAAACTCTGGAAAATCTACAACTGGTAAATCTTTCTGACTTCTCATCTTAACCATCATAACACGTCTGACCTGCTCGTCTCACCAGGCCAATAAGGTCTAAGCCTGTGTGATTGAGAACAAAGAGTGCCGTCTCCTCTGGCTGTCAGTTGCTATGGCGACTATCGATGCGGCATAGAGGGAGCGTTGCCAGGGGTAACAGGAGTTGGGACTTAATTAAACAGATCAATATAGTACGTACTCACTCTGGACTCGGTGTACATGTGCGTGCGTGTCATTGCTCAGGATTTTGTGCCTTTATTGCTGACGGACACGTAATGTGTTTTTCATGTTTCTGAGTCAGACTGATTCAGTTCATGCTGATGTTAAAAACAGCCTGCTATTAGTGTGTGTCTGTGTGTGTTGTAGCGTTGCATTTACAAGCTCAGCAGGATTCTCAGGTGGTTCTTGGTGGAACTGAACACTGACAGGACTGTCTGTGCACGTTTCCTCTCAACACGCAACATGTCAGCACTCATAAAACTCCTCCGCCTCTCATCCCTCTCCTCCGCCTCTTTCCCCTCAATCTGTGCTGTTGTATTCCAAATTTACATCTCAGCTCACATGCTCCTCTTACCCTCCTTTTATTTTATCTATCTCTATCCCTCTCTGTTTGTCTCTTTCTTCCCTCTCCCATCCTGGAAATGTCAGCCCGAATTGCTCTCAGCGCAGCGTCGCAATCCACCAATCGCGAGGCTGCTGTGACGTTGAATGCTCTCCCAGGAAAAAGCTGTTGTGGCAACCTGTGCTTTGTACCGCAACAAGTCCAGATAAAGAGCACAAACACACACATGCTCTATCTTTCTCTTTTCTCTTGTTGTTTTCAGCCATGTTAGTGGCATTGTAGGGATCTGTCGATCTGCCTCTGAGCTGGTCCAGACGGAATTATCTGAACTATTGGATGGATCGCTATGGTCCGGACATTCATAGTTCACCCCAGGATGAATTGTAAAATCTTTTGTGCTGATTCTGGTTGTTGTGCTCCCACGAAAAAATAAGGTCCCAAGTCTAGACCGCTTTCTTTATTTTATTACTGCGTAGATTTTAAGGACACACATACATACATATAAACCCTGTGTGACCTCACTGTGTAAATACAGGAGACAGTTACAATATAAATGTAGGTCTTTGGTTTCGCACGGCGGGCAGAGTTTTTAAAAAAGGAAAATGGTTAAGAAAGTGTCTTTCTTGTGAAGAGCTTGCTCAGTCCTCGTTTGACCATCTGCTGTTCTGTTTCTGTTTAGGCGAGCTTGAACCAGAGAGCTGATGTTGCAGGAAAAAAATGCAAAATTGGCATCTCTATGTTTTTGTTTCCCTTCGTTGAATCTAAAGTCTATACAGTTATTTAACCGTCGAGTGAGTTTAGTGACCATTTGACCTTTTGAGGCCTGCTGAAAACAGGGTGGATAGTCAAAAAAAAAAATGTTTCATCATTACAGCAGCTACTTTTTGCAGATGTTTGGAGACAGAAGTGATGTCTAAATCCTCACAGATGCAGAGGGTGAAGTTTCTCTGCAGGAATGCCAGTTCTTGTTTCATCTTGTCCCGAGAAAGCAAACTCCTGTCTCCTCTGATAGCCTTTAATTTATTCTGTCCTGAGAACGGGCCTGTCACGGTGTTGGAAGAGCTGGTAATGAGCGACATGTTGGGGCCGGCGTGTTGGAGGCGTGCCAAAACAATTATAAGTTTGTCATGTTATCACTTCTTCCACGCTCTTCTTCTTTTTTAAATAGTACAACTTGAACACTCGACTAACGTGCAGAAAACTGGCATCGTCTTTGTTTGTCCGGGCAGAAAAAAGGCAAGAAATGTTCAAATCCCCATCTGCTTTTGTTATCACTCCTCCAACATGTTTTCTCCCACTTAGCTTGGTGACAGTATTTGATGACCGGCCTCCTTTGTGATTTCTCCAGTGATTGATAGTCTCTCTCTCTATCTGTAATTGCCTTTTTTTTTTCCTTAAAGTTATAAGATGACACCCTTTTTGCTATATTTACCATTATTTGCTCAGCAGTGTGCTGGCCTAACTTCAGCACACAACAAAAGAATGGTTAGTCTGGTAGTGTTGCATTGAGAATATATATTCTTCATGAAGAGTTTACCCCCAGAGAACGCTAGATTAGTTTTGGGCCTGTCTATTTGATTGTTGGCAGGATATTTAAAAAAAACATCAGAAATTTCAATGAAGTTTGGTGAAAAGTTCAACCATAGGCTGAGGAACAAGTGGTTTGTTTGGGGGATATCTTAATGTTGCAAGATTTATGAACATTTCTGCTATTTTCTCATGATTCATAGCACTTTGTTGAATTAAAAAAAAAATGCATAAAAGAGTTCAAATTCAAATGACCTGCTGGTTGGACTTTTTTAATGCCTCGTCTCTAAACGCAACCTTTGTTGGGCTGCTCTCAATCACTCCATCACTGCTGGATTCACGCTCCTCTCTGTCTCCTTTCTCAGTATTGAACCTTGTGAAATCCATATTGATTGACCTCATCCCGTCTCTGTCCCCCCCTCTCTCAGTGTTGTTACTAAGTGATTACGCCATTGATCAAATGTTCTCTCTCATCTCAGCCTGCAGAGAGCTTCCAGGCTCTGTAATGTGCCCATTAGTGGCCATATTGGAGATCTTCATCTCTTAGAAACTTTGGTTGAATTAACAGTTTTCTGCATTTCTAAAGTTACATCCCAGATATGTAACATGTCACATCATATGGTGGCAATGTGTATGTGATAACTGTTGTGATACAGTGTGGAAAAGGGTCAAATTAAATAATCTAAGTTTAGAGGTGACCAGGAGACAGAGAACCCCATATAAGCTTACCATGTTCTTATGGCTACCATGACAGCAAAAAGTGGAGATATCTCAACAGTTATTGGATGGATTGTGGAATTTGGTACAGACATTCATGACGCCCAGAGAATTATTCTTACTGACTTTGGGGATCCCCTGACTTTTCCTCAGGCGCCACAGTTTTAAGTGAAATGTCAATTATTGGATGGATTACCATGAAATTTGGTACAGACATTGATGGTCACATTTTTGACTCCTGTCCCATGCTGCATCTCTTTGGTGGAGAAGTTTATACTCTCGCAGAGCAAAGTCATATACATTTGGATTGTGAGATACAGCTAATATGATAGCTTCATCCATTTCAATCCCTTGACACTGGAATCATTTTCATTTGGTCTGAAATGTTGCTGTTATTTAATGAGGGTGTGATCGCGACATGGGCATTTCTTTGGAGTCCTCTTACCATCGGTCGAATGTCAGCCAAGAATTCACAAACTGTTTAGCTCTGGTTTGAGTGAAAACATATTTGACTGGAATATCTTTGGCACGCTAGACTTTATTAGCCTAGAATCATCTTGGTTGAGCTTACGAGCTGTGAGTGGCTGCCCTCAGTTTTAGATTTTTGGATCTTGATTCTCAGTTGGATCAGCAGTACTAACAACCCTTTCATATTTCTTTTGATCCAATGTCAATATCAGAAATTCTGCTTAATAAAGTGGATTAGGAATGAGTCCTAAAACCCGGAAATGGGTTAGCATTTTAGCATTTCATGTTCCCTCATCTGGAAATCAATGGGTTTTTTGAATGGGTTTTTAGTTAGATGCCTGAAATAAGGTCTGTGGTTAACGCAAGCTTTAGAGATTTTAACGTTTTGTTGTGCGATATAAAATACGTTAGTTAATGTCCCTCTCATGAATTTTTAAACTTTTATGTGTCTTAAAAAAGGCAGTTGCTAACAAGTGGCTAAATGAGACGACTAAACATCATCACACCGACTAGTCCGCCTTTTTATACTAGCGCTTATGCGACCGTGGTGTAATTTGTTTATAGCCCAACGTTAGCTTTTTACTTCTGCTGATTGCATTCACGCTTCAAAAATCATAAAAATGGCGTTCATTTGTGGAGATTATTTTACGGAACAAAACGTGTCTGTATCATAAACGTGTGTTTGCCACAGAGCTGATTTTCTGCAATTATCCAAAACCCATTGGAACAATCCCATTGGGTTTTTGCCGAGGGAACCCATCCCTGGAGCAATCTATGAAGCTTTAAAGATACAGTGTGTAGGATTTGGTGCCATCTAGTGGTGTGGTTGCAGATTGCAACCAACTGAATACCCCTCGGCTCACTCCTCCCTTTCCAAGACTGTGGTAACGTGAGCCGCCGAGTGCAAAACCGTGGTAACGACGTTCGCCTCGCTCAGAGGCCATCCATACCATAATAACACTGCTTTAGGAACAACGGAAGTCAGACGGCGGCTGGCGGTACCACGGTTTGGCACTCTGCGGCTCACGTTACCACAGTTTCACAAGCGTGTTGGAGGACTACGGTGGCCTTCAGGTAATGTAAAAACGTGAAAGGCTCTCTCTAGAGCCAGAGTTTGGTTTGTCCGCTCTGGGCTACTGTAGAAAGATGGCGGAGCAACATGGCGAAGCAACATGGCGGACTCCATGAAGAGGACCCACCCCCTATGTAGATATGAAGGGCTCATTCTAAGCTAACAAAAACACAACGATTCTTAGTTTGAGGTGATTATACACTGAAGAAAACAAAACATATTTATGAGTATTATGTTTCATGTCTGCTAATAGATCCCCCTTAATCCTACATGCTGTTCCTTTAATATACTGTAGGGTTGTCACTTATTGCCTCATAATAATCAACAGTTTTGTCTTTTTTTCTGACTTCATCATTTCTTCAGTTTCCATATTATTGAACTGTCCTCTATTCGTCCGTCTCTTCCTGTCAGATTTGCCGTGATCGCCTCGGGCTGTGCCAGCTGTCCCAGGTTGGTGTGTCGCAGAGAGGGATGCGGTGCCGAGTTCTGCTACCACTGCAAACAGGCCTGGCATCCCAACCAGACCTGTGACTCGGCCCGCCAACAGAGGGCGCAATCCCTGCACACCCACAGCAACCACTCACCCAGCTACACACAGGAGCAGGGACCCGGTGAGTACACAACACACACACACACACCCCTCAGCCTCCCTGGAGAGTGACTGGATCAATAGTAACCACAGTCAAACACACACACTCACACATTGTGCAGATGTGTGTGTGCCTCTGTCTGGCATAAACAGTCTTCTCCTCCAGCATTTCCGACCTGAAAATATTCTTCACACCTCTGAGAACTCTCTGCCTCTCTGTCTGTCAGTCTTTATCACATGTCAGTCTGTCAGAGCGCTGAGTCAAACTCGTCTCGCGTCTGCTGTACCGACTCCCTGACGTTCCCACCGCGAGCGGCGTTCAACCGAGCATGAGACACTATTTATATCACAGTTTCTCCTCTTGATAATTTCCTGACGGCAGAGCCCTGCTTCCCGTCGTACAGCATTTTAAAAATGTCACCATAACATTTCTGTATCGAAACCTAGTGAAGTCAGATTATCAAAACGTGCGCTGTACAGTGTGATTTCTGTCCTCTTAGTCCAGTTCAGCTACAGAATTACACTCTGTTAGTGCAGACCACATTTGTAACATCAGATATGTTCCATATTTTTTTTACTGTATTTGAACAGTGTTGCAAATAATCAGCTAAATATATGCCCCTGAAAAAACTCACTTGTGACACTTCGAAAACTGAGTTTTAGAACAGTCAATCGATTCAAGTAGTTAATCGCGATTAATCGCAAATGAATCGGATATTAATATTAATATATTATATTAATATCACACATTTTTATCTTTTCAAAATGTACCTTAAATCAATTAACAACACAAAACAATTACACAATATTGTCCAGTCACCCTCACCCTACGTTAACGCGTTATTATCGCGTTATCGCGTTATTAACGCGTTAACTTTGACAGCCGTATTTGAAACTAATCTGTATTGTAGATATTCAGGAACATACCCTGCACTTTTACACATTGACAGACATATTTTTAAAATGCTGAAGGGAAAAATGTGATGTTAATCATCAGCAAGCTTTAGAGGTGCTGGTAGGACCAGACAAGAGCGACAGGCTAGCCGTCTCCCCCTGTTTCCAGTCTTTATGCTAAGCTAAGCTAACTGTCTCCTGGCTGTAGCTGCATGTTTACAGCACAGACATGAGAGGGATATTGATCTCCTCATCTAACTCTCTGCAAGAGAGCAAAACAGTGTATTTCCCAAAATGTTGAGGTAGTCCTTTAATTCACTTGTTGTGGTGATGATAGATACAAACATCTCTACAAACATCCCTGCTTGTGCATGGAAACATCCTTACATGTGTGCGTGTGTGTGCATGTCTTTAATTCCATTTTGATTAAAAATCTATTAATTAAATCCCTCCAGCTGTCCTCAGTCTCTTCCCTCTCTGTCTTCCCTTAATTCACCACTTCCAGTCTGCCTCTCTCTGCCAAGTATTCATGACTGATGACAATCCAGAAGACCCAAACTGACTCATAAAAAAATCCAGGCCGCTCCCTCTCTGTCTGTCTGTCTGTCTGTCTGTCTGTCTGTCTGTCTGTCTGCCTGTCTGTCTGCCTGTCTGCCTGTCTGTCTGTCTGCCTGTCTGCCTGTCTGCCTGTCTGCCTGCCTGTCTGCCTGCCTGCCTGCCTGCCTGTCTGTCTGTCTGTCTGTCTGCCTGCCTGTCTGTCTGTCTGTCTGTCTGCCTGCCTGCCTGCCTGCCTGCCTGCCTGCCTGCCTGCCTGTCTGTCTGTCTGTCTGTCTGTCTGTCTGTCTGTCTGCCTGCCTGCCTGCCTGCCTGCCTGCCTGCCTGCCTGCCTGCCTGCCTGCCTGCCTGTCTGTCTGTCTGTCTGTCTGTCTGTCTGTCTGTCTGCCTGCCTGCCTGCCTGTCTGTCTGCCTGTCTGCCTGTCTGTCTGTCTGTCTGTCTGTCTGTCTGTCTGTTCATACCTGCTGATTAGTCAACGGGATATAGACGGCTACAAGGGGACAGGTGGAGAGAGAGGAGAAGAAATGGGAAGGAAAGAGAGATAAGATAAGAGCAGAAGAAAGGGAGGACAACAAAGTGTGTCAGCAGAATGCAGAAGTACACAAAAAATAGCAACTATGCACACACACACACACACGCACACACACACACACAGAAACAGACCTGCCAGAGTCTCTTCGAGTTAAAATGCCAAAATGCCCTTTAAAGAGCAGACAGCGTTCCCAGCATCAAACACACACTAAATTGACTTTTTTGTTAGCTTCTTGGCCGTCTCTCTTTTAAAATGCATTAGAGGACAAACTGATCCATTATTCTAATGAGCTTTGATTTAGTTGCCAAGAGAAGGGGGGGGGGGTAAACTGACTAGATGGGATCATTGTTTCTCTTACATTTCAGATACATTTCAAATCTGAATCTTATGCATTCAAGGATTTTTTGGGGATTTCTTCTGTTTTGGAGGGATTTTTAACCTTCTTTTGATACTTTATGAATATATTTACATTCAGATTAAATGTAAAAGGTGTTATCATTTTTAGCCAGATACAAAAATGTGTGTTTCAAGAGATTAATAATATTTCAGATTACCTGAGGGATTTAAATATATACTCCTTTTTTACTCAATTTTATTGAACGCCTTAAAAACCCAAATGTTTCAGAGTCATTGCTGATGTTTTGAAATGACATAGTTCACAGCTGAGTTTCACAACATCAGTGAGTTGGGAGGACACTTTCAGGGGATGTCGACTACTTTAATGAAGTCGGGGACTGGCAACATTTTGAGAAATGCGCTTATTCACTTTCTTGCTGAGAGTCACTGTAGATGAGACGATCGATACCACTCTCATATTTGTCCGATAAATATGAAGCCAGCAGCTGGTTAGCTTAGCTTAGCATAAAGAAACAGGGGGAAACAGCTAGCCTGGCTCCGTCCAACAAAATCCACATACCAGCTAAAGCTCACTGAATAACACCGTCAATCTTGTTTGATTCATTTGTACATGAATCCAAAGAGTAAAAATGCCAAAACGTGGTCGGCACTTAGTGTAAACTTGCCCCTGTTTCCAGTCGTTATGCTTCCAGCTTCATATTTACTGTACAAACAACGAGGGTGGTTTCGATCTTCTCATCTTACTCTTGGCAAGAAAGCAAAGTTTCCTACTGTGTCAAAATATTCCTCCACAACTCTTTAACGGCGTGCAGAAAAAGGAAATTAAAGAAACAAATGTCATTTTAATCCTTCATGTTAGTGATGTTACGTGCTGTGCCGAGGCTTCGGAGTGTGTGTCGAGTAATCCAGGAAGTTTTCTGTGAAACGCGTATCGGGGCTTGTATCGTTTTAGACCAATGACGTCCATGAAGACGCCCGAAGCCGAAACACAGTTGAGAACGTATTAATCCTGAATAAAAACAAATAAAGTCTCCCTTCTATCATTTTCATGTAGTTATACAAGAACAATCACTGCCCGCTGCCCGGTTAAACCACTGCCTCACATCTGTAATATATCTGCCTCTTTTACACTCTTTGACCGACAGGTGGGTGGTTTCATGTGCACATGAAGTCCAGATGAAGCCTCGTGAAATGAACCCTTTTTGCAAACCAATTTGTTGGAGAGCTTCAGTGCCTCATTGAGCTTCATCTCACCATCACTACTTCATGTCTTGTTATGAGTGATGTCACTAAGTGCTAAACTTCCTTGTGTCCCCAGCTGATGACATCAAGCCCTGCCCTCGCTGTGGCGCCTACATCATCAAGATGAACGACGGGAGCTGCAATCACATGACCTGCGCCGTCTGCGGCTGTGAGTTCTGCTGGCTCTGCATGAAGGAGATCTCCGACCTGCACTACCTCAGGTACCCAACTCTCTTATTTCACTTTTTATATCAGCTCTATGTTAGACTTTTGTTACGTTTCACAGATGTGAAACTGTAAACTAATTAGTGTTCCTCTCTTCCATCTCCCGTCATCCCTCGTCCCTCTCTTCTTCCCTCCCTCTGGGTTTTCCCTTCCATCAGTCCATCTGGCTGTACGTTTTGGGGGAAGAAGCCGTGGAGCAGGAAGAAGAAGATTTTGTGGCAGCTGGGCACCCTGATCGGAGCTCCAGTTGGCATCACCCTCATTGCAGGCATCGCCGTCCCCGCCATGGTCATCGGCATCCCCGTTTACGTCGGCCGCAAGGTGAGAAACCCGCAGAGAGGAACAAGCTTCAGCTAATGAATGCAGTGCTTTGACCTTTAAATGATCGTGTCATGGTTTCAAGATTTAATACTCAAGAAAACACAAAAATGGAAATGGCTGCACATTTTGTTATTTAAAACATAACTGCAGATAAATCAGTGTTTTCACCAGGATCAGATCGGCTGCTGTTTTCTCCTTTTTTCTTTGTTTTTTTCAGTTTGTTTTTGTTGGTTTTTCATCAAGTGTACTGTTGACTTTTTTCTTTTTCCTCTGGTTTGTTCAGTTTTCAGTTCAAATGATTAAAGTACACATTGACCTTGTTTAAAGTCCACAGTTTAAAGCTAAATGGTCCAAAAGAAAGGCTTTACATAAAATATAATCTAAATATATATATATATATTTTTTTATTTATTATTATTTTTTTAATTCTTAATTAGCTGTTTACGTTTTGGTGACTTGATTGATTTGGATTTTCTGTTATTTAATTTTTTGTTAGTGATTACAAAATTTTACTTTTTAAGACGCACTTTCAAACTAAATCCAACATATAAATTGAAAAAACTGTGAAAAGGAAATAGGAATAAGAGACCATGAGGGGACTTTTTAAAGGGGAACACCACCGAAATGTAGAATTCCAATATGTTACTCCCATGGCCGAGGAAAGTTCAATCAATATTAGTGAACATGAGCTCCTCTCTCTCAAAACCAGAAACCAGAGAAGTAAGTCTCAATGGGAGACTGATTTAGTTCTCTTTTTATACTCAAAATTGTAGAGTTCTCAGTAGTGAAACAGAAAACGTCCCCGTATACTCAGAACATTCCCCTGGTTGCTCTATGTGTCATCTAGAACATCTCTCCCCATTCATCGTCTGTGGAGCAGCTCCACACTTTATATCCTATGACATCACAAGTTTGAGCTTTAGCACTCTAGTTTATGGATTTGTGAGAGAGTTGTTCATGTTTATTAATATTTTTGGACTGTCTTCGACCATAGGAATAATATGTATGAATTTTGTAAATGTGTGTAGTTCCCCTTTAAGAGGAGCTGATTATGAAACTTTGTCTTCATAATCTTGATCTGGCACGTTGTTATCTTTCTATAATTCTATAAACATTAGAAGTTCACACTGATAGTAACAAACCTTTCCTGAAGCTGTCCTTCACACTGAGTTTCACTGTGTTTAATCTCTCTGGTCAGTTCACTTAACGTTTATCTTCAGCTACAGAAACCAGAAGCGGAAAACCTCAGCATTGTGGCAACACACACAAATAGTTTACAGCTCTGCCACAGTCATTCTTTCACAATCCTCCTCCTCTGGCGATTATCTGGAATTTACGACATTCTAGAATAAAAAAGGTTTCTGAGTTTCAGTAAGCCACCCTCGTTTTTTGACACAATGTTAAATGTTTTCTAGGAATAACAGAAAGCACTCTCAGTTCCTCTGAGTACCACAAAACGGTTTCCATTCACACTGACCTAAAGACAGACTTCACCACTTAAAAATTAAAACCTTTGGAGGACAGAGTTTTGGTTCAGTTTGGGTCCTTAAAACATCTCAAATTGTCTAAATTGAAGGTCTTTAAGTTATTGAAGCGTCTTAAATGTTTTAAAGAATACTTTAAGAAACGTTTGCAGCTTTCTTTCACGTTTTATATGAGGTGTTTTTGACACAAGACAGAGATCCTGTCAGATATTTTTAAATTCAGGGATATATATTTGGGTATTTGGCTGCACATTAGCATTCTCTAGCACTCTCTTATGGAGAACAGTGGAACTGCACATTTAAATTGAAGCCTGTTGAAGACAGGCACAGTGGGAAGAGTTGCACATGGTTAACTAGTTGGATTAACTGCAGCCTCAGATACAGCAGCTCACCCACACATACTGTGTTTGTTTCCTTCATGTTTAAACCTGCCCAGGTGTTGAGGAGCTTTGGTCGTCTGAGTCAGAGAATTACTGACTGAATCTTTCCACTGAGAGAAGTGAAGCAGATCTGTTTCTCTACGACAAGTTATGACTCGGGCTGTAAATCGCTAAAAATAGTTAATCGTGATTAATCACATGATTGTACATAGTTGATCACAACATTTTTACCTGTTCAAAATGAACCTTAAAGGGAGATTTGTCAAGTATTTAATCCTTTTATCAACATGGGAGTGGGCAAATATGCTGCTTTATGCAAATATATGTATATATTTATTGCTGGAATCAATTACCAACACAAAACAATGACAGATATTGTCCAGAAACCCTCACAGGTACTGCATTTAGCATAAAACAATATGCTCAAATCATAACATGGCAAACTGCAGCCCAACAGACAACAACAGCTGTCAGTGTGTCAGTGTGCTGACTTGACTATGACTTGCCCCAAACTGCATGTGATTATCATAAAGTGGGCATGTCTGTAAAGGGGAGACTCGTGGGTACCCATAGAACCCATTTACATTCACTGATCTGGAGGTCAGAGGTCAAGGGACCCCTCTGAAAATGGCCATGCCAGTTTTTCCTCCTTAGAACGTTATTTAACCTCCTTCACGACAAGCTAGTATGAGTATAGGTTAGGTATAGGTATTTCTTAGGTTTTTCTACTTTCATAAACCAGTGCCTTCACTCTAGCTATAAAACTGAGCCCACCACAACATAAAAATGTCGTGTCCTTGGTATTTTTTTCTGGGAATTTATCGGTTTTAACAACCTCAGGAGGAGTTTACATTCTACAAATACACACAAGTTACACAAGAGTTTTAGTTTCTTTTACAATGATTCTGATTTCATAATATATACTACAAATTTGCCTAAAATACAGCTGGATTCACCACTTTCGCTATAACATTCCTGACAGTGTGGCGATAGCTTTGAAACAGTATATAACTAAAAAACGTGAAGAATTAAATAAATAATCAAAAGATTTTACAAACTTTTTGTGGAGGAATTTATTTGGGCTTTTCTGCGGCCTTGATAGAGTCTGAAGCAAACAAAGAGGGCGGCTGCAGGGCACGGGACCAAACCATTTTTCTTCCCTGCTCTGCTCGTTCAAAACCTTTTTTAGAAGAATACATTTTTATTTTTACTTATTGGCTATATATGACAACATAGACATCAAAACCATACCTTTTGTTCCTGGTAGTTCATGCTTCAAGCTAATTGAAGTCATCTGTAATCCTGTGGATGTGGTTAAGGCTGACGGTGTTTTTGAAAGAAATTTTAAGCAACATAAACCAAATAACAGCTATCGGCTACAATGGGTGTTCATTTGAACATATATTACTTTAATGGCAAATAATTAAGACACTAATCATGTGTTTTATACTGTAATTAATAGGTGAGTTGTCATCAGGATAATTATGTACATTTACTCAGCATACCATGGAGTGCTGAAGTGAATCATCAGCCAGTGACACATATCTGTGTTCTCGTCATTTTAAATTCAACAAAGGTCCGACCTTTAACCTCCATCCTGCCCTGCCCATGTTCAGCTGTAGCTCTGATCTCTCCCCCTCCCTGTCCTCTGCTGCAGATTCACGCCCACTACGAGCTGAAGAAGACGTCTCGTCACCGGAGGAACCTGGCCATCACGGGAGGCGTGGCCCTGTCCATCATCACCGCCCCTGTCATCGCAGCTGTCAGCGTCGGTAAGGAACTCGACGAAGCCCGCCGTCTATTATGCACCGTGACTCTCACAGGCTGACAGCCAAAACACAGTTTGTTTATCCTCGTCTAGACACACTATGAGAGAGCTTCTTTACAACATGATAAATACAGCATGTTTTCGGGGGATTTATGCTTTTATGCAATGAACAGCATAATAATAATACATTTTAGAGATGCAGACTTGAATCACTGAATATTTTTACTCTAACAAATGGATATGCAGATATTTTTTTATGTTTCTCTTCTTCTCTTTCTTGCTTTATCTGTGACTTGATTCTTGAACTTTACTGGGATTATACAGTATACTCCAGAGCAACAATTAGCCAGAGCACAGATTCAGACACAAAGTTATTCAAGGACACTTGAATCTTTTTTCTTCAATGTCCTCTCTGAAGCTCAAAAACATTCATTACAAACAAGATCACATACAAATTGGCTAATCAGTATTTCTGTTTGTGTCCCTTGTCAGGTATCGGTGTGCCCATCATGTTGGCCTACGTGTACGGCGTGGTGCCCATTTCTCTGTGTCGAGGAGGAGGCTGTGGCGTCAGCAGAGGGAAGGGACGAGGTGTACGCATCGACTTTGATGAGGACGACGGTCCGATCACAGGTGAGGACGCCAAACATTTCCTGCACAGTGGAGGAGCAGGATATTATTTACCAGATCTCAAAGAATATCTCGTATCTGATCCTGCAGTGGCAGATGCGTGGCGAGCCCTCAAGTCCCCGAGCCTCGGCGACAGCAGTCTGGACGGTGCGGTCAGCGGTCTGAGCACCACCTCCCCCAGCGAGGGGCTCTCCGTGGCCCCGGGGATGCTGGGTGACACACCCCACTTTAACACCCTGGCAGGCGGCGCCCTGGGAAGCCGCACCGGCAAGTACAGCAGGTGAGGAGAAGAGATGAAGTCACTGAGCCACGCTTCGCTCAAGTTTAAGAGTAGTTCAAGATTTACAGATTATCCCGATAAAGCAGAAAGTTATTCATAAGGAAAAACTGGCATGACCATTTTCAAAGGGGTCCCTTGACCTCTGACCTCCAGATCAGTGAATGTAAATGGGTTCTATGGGTACCCACGTCTCCCCTTTACAGACATGCCAACTTTATGATAATCACATGCAGTTTGGGGCAAGTCATAGTCAAGTCAGCACACTGACACACTGACAGCTGTTGTTGCCTGTTGGGCTGCAGTTTGCCATGTTATGATCTGAGCATATTGTTTTATGCTAAATGCAGTACCTGTGAGGGTTTCTGGACAATATCTGTCATTGTTTTGTGTCGTTAATTGATTTAAAATAATAAATATATACATACATTTGCATAAAGCAGCATATTTGCCCACTCCCATGTTGATAAGAGTATTAAATACTTGACGAATCTCCCTTTAAGGTACATTTTGAACAGATAAAAAATGTGTGATTAATTTGCGATTAATCGCCATCAACTAAGGACAATCATTAATCGCGATTAAATATTTGAATGGATTGACAGCCCTGATTAATATGAGTGTTTGTTGTGGTCCAGGCTGGAGGTGCAGGCGGGGGAGCTGGCTAAAGAATCAGCCCAAAGGGAGACAGGCAGCCTGGGAGCAGGGAGCGACTGTGCCAGCACCCGTGGAATGGCCGGATCCATCATCTCGTCCTACACACTACCTGACAGGTGACACTTTTGTCTTCTTCTGTGGTGTCTTGTGTCTTTGTTTCTGCTTCCTGTTTTTTCTTCCTCACACACTCTGAGACTTTTGTTAGTTGTATATTTATGGGTTGCTAATTTCAAAAGTCAAACTACAGTTGAATACATTTCCAAAATAATCCAGCAGAGTACAAAAGTGGCTGCAAGTCTGCTTCCTCATCTGTGTGTCCGTAGATATCTGTATCTCTGTAGTTTGAACATTAGACTGACTGCTTGTGAATCCCGTGTCTCTGCAGGGAGTGCACCAACCTGGAGATCCAGGTGGACATCGAGACCAAACCCAGCCATCTCTGCCTGACCAGCGAAGAGGACCTAACCCCGCACCCAGACTCCGCTGCCATGGCGACCGTCTCAGGCGTGGAGGAGCCTCAGGACTGCAGCTCCAGGAGGGGCGGGGCTTTGTCCGGCTCTGTACTGGGACTGTCCCCAGGATGTTCAATCAGGGAGGGGCTCAGAGACGTCACCCTGGCTCAGCCGGAGAGCATCCGCAGCGACCTGGAGATGTCGGACACTCAATCGGACGACATCGCCGAGCTGACGTCAGACGACTGTGACTCGCCTCACCCGAAGAGCTGCCACCTGGCGGCCGGCCAGCAGCCCCCCTCCTGCCGAGCCCTGAACCCTTCCGAAGGCCTTCACTGTCCCGCAGACAGCAGCGTCATCCTCTACGTCTGAGAGAGCAGCGGCTCCCGGGATTGCACAACAAAAACGAACCAATCCCCAGACAGTTCCACCACAGCTCTCCTTTACTTCATAGCTTTTTTCTCTTTTGTCATTTCTCGTTTGCTGCTTTTGCGACTCACAGACGCCGTCTTAAACACAGACAAGGTTCGTTTACTTTCGTCTGTCTGTCTGTCTGTCTGTCTTATCTATCTACCTGTCAATCTCCTCACTGAGTACATTGTCAGGGTTCTACCTCTGAGATTTATAAGATAATGATTTATGTTTACTCCTTGGTGCAAAATGCCTTGGCTACTTAAGCAAAAAGAAAAAAAGAGGTACACATTTTCCACAAGGAATATTGCAATTATGAAATTATGAAATAGGGTGAAACGTCACCGAGCACAGCAGAGGGGAAACAGATGTTAGTTGAGGACGAAGGGGATGTTTCTTAAAATGTGTGAATGAATGTGGACTTTGTACTCAACTATCGTGGCTTTATTTTCTTCTTTTCCTCTATTTATATTCAGATGACCTTGAAATTGTATCATTTGCTGCGCGCATGAGTCTGCATGAGCCGTGCCTCGTGTGAAAGGTATCAAAGGGCAGTGAGTTTCTGTTACACTGGTGGAAGCTAAAGTTTACTTTGGAGGATGAAGCTGCACTAGAAACTCACTTTCCCTGCACAGAGGAGGAGGAGGAGGAGGAGGAGGAAGAAGAGGAAGAGGAGGAGGAGGACATGGGGACACAAATTAAGAGTTTAGTTTTACAGAAATAAATGATTGAGTTCTGACAATGACGATGCGAGGCCAGAGAGAAACCATTCTATTCTATTCTAATCTGTGACAGTGGAGAACCTTTTTCACTCTCTGGACATTTTGAACAGTTAGGGACAGTCCAGTATATAAAACAGGTTAGTCCTTCTGTTTTGCACTGAGATGTACATCAAACAGACATTTAACACTTCATAAATAATCCACCAGGAAACTAATATAGATATATAATGTTAATCTGGAAAATGGAAAAGTCCTGCCGGTCTTCTACGATAACTGTTTTGGACTTTCTGTAATCTTCAGTTATATGGTGAAGAACCTACTTGAGACAATTTTGTAGAGACTGCCTGGAAGCGATCACCTTCTGGTGCTTGAACTGTCTACATACTAAAATTTAGAAAAAGCTATATAATAAACAAAGAGAAATAAAATAAAATAAACAAACATGTAAGGGATAATGTACAGCGAGCCGGTCGTTGTGAAATAAAAGGTTTATTTCACAACAAAGACCCGTTCGCTGTACATTATCCCGCTTATTACACGGCTACATACTTAAGAAATCAATAGTTTGACACAAAAACTGTCTGCCAGAGTCCGACATCAGAACTGTAACTATAGCAACGGTCTGCTATAAAGAAATGACAGACTGTAGAACACAGTGATTGACCAATCAGAATTGAATATTAAACAAAGCCGTGTAATAAGAAAAAACAGCAAAACAATTTCCGACTTAGAGTTAGGTTCAAATTTATTAAACCAACAACTCATTTTTCAGATCAGGTCTATTAGTTAGCAGTTCCACCAAAAACACATTTCACCTTTAACTTTTTAGATGAACACCTTTCAATAAGTGATTTAGGCCCCTAAAAGGTGAAATATTTGACAGAAAAAACAGCAAAGATTCAGTCCAATGTCCAAAAAAACGAATAAAATGAAACTGTTAGAAACACTGAGAAAATACCCAGTGTAATTTTCCAGATCTAATTGCTTTATTTCTTTGACCAACAGTCCAAAAACCCCAAAGACAACCACTTTACTATCATACATGACAAAGAAAAACAGCAAATCCTCACTTTGGAGAAGCTGGAACGATTAATCTATTATCAAAATCGTTGTTGATTACTTTGACTTATTGATGAATTCTTTCAGCTGTAATTTGTGATCGTTGTTGAAAGCTCTGAATAGACGTTTCCCTCTGTTTGACCCGACGCTGCTCTCTCTCTGGTCACTGTCACAACTCTCTCACCGCGCGGTTCTGGTGTGTGTCGTGACTGGACCGCGGTGTGACGATTGGCTGCCTTATAGACACTCACTGACCAACACAACACACACCAACAGAACTGGTTCTGGTTTAGTGTTAACTGGCTGTCTGAACACTTGAATGCTGTGAGTGAATGAATGAATGAATGAATGAATGAATGAATGGACTCCTGATGAATGTATTTGTCCCACTTTGTTTTTTGAATGAGCACTTGTGCACTTTATCTGAATTTACCGTATTTATCTTCTTCTTTTTTGTTGCTATTCATCATTTTTTACTACGACTGACTTGAGTTGCATACAAAAGTCTGTGGTACAACCAAAATAAATCAGCTACCAGAAGGCCTTTTATGTTGGATGTATAAAGAAGAGTTTGGCTCCAAAACATCATATAACCACACAATCAAATGCTTTGTTTATCATTCAGTATTTTTAAATGCAAGTGTTTATCAGTGATCCAAGGACTGTAACTATCTTATTTTTCATATTTTACTCCCATTAGTTTGTCCTCTTTTAAAAGTCTGTTTCACTTTTGGAGCTAAACACTTCACATATTGATGCCGATAAGTCATACTCACTAGCTTTCTTAGCTTTGTATCACCTCTGTGCTTCAGTTTAAAAAGGGGTTCCACCAGGTTTTCCTTTCATCTGCAAGGAATCGACTTGGGAACCTTTTTTCATCTCAGAGTAGCTTAATGGATTTAACTGCTTCTATAACTCGGCAGTGCTGTTGTTTGTTCTGCACTCACCACTTGTTTCTGCCTGCCTGCCTGTGAGAAAACACACGAATGTACCACGGACGGAAACTTCCTGAAAGAGTCTGAATGAGTGTTAATGGAAATGTCCCATTAAGAACACAGGTGGTCCAGTCCTTATCTGAAAAGGTTTTAGAGTATATAGATAGCAATATTTAAGTGTTATTATATTGTTTGTGTATTTCCTGTCACTGTTAAAGCCCTGCCCTGTGTGGGGTTGGACATGCAGGACTGTGAAAGACAACTTGTGGACATTTGGGGAAAAAAATAAATAAACACAATCTGATGTTGCACCAAAGCACCGAGTTGTTGTCTGTTATGCTGTGAAAGAGAAAAACCAATGAAAGCTGTTAAGTTTTGGGTCAGACGCAATTTGAATAGCATCATAGTAACGGAAATCATTCATAAAATGTTGCATATTTAAGCAACCAGAGAAGTCAAAATCTTTGTAAGAAAAATGATTCCACAAAAAAGTTTGATGTGTAATTTGGGCTGCTTTTCCACACAGTTTATTTCAAATTAAAACTTGCCGTATATTTAAAAAATATATACTCATTATTTGTGTTGAAATTAAACATAAATATGCACATTTGTCCACAAGAGACGCCCTGGTAAAAAAATTATCCATCTTTTTTGGATTCCTTAAAGATTCAAATGTATAAATGTGAATGGGTAAAGTACTAGATTACTTTATATACATGAAGCAAGTGGTTATGTACAGCATATGCATGTATACATGTGTATATGTTGCAGCTGTAGAATGGTTGCTCGTAGATTGCAAGACACCACTCAAACCAGGAATCAGGATCTGCACATTTATTTTCCTATAAGGAGCAGCACAGGGCACAGTCAACACACACACACTCAGTGGCAGGCTCTTTCTCAGTCCCCAGTGCACAAGCTGTCCATGCTTTGGCCTATGTGTGGTTTGTACATTCCACATATAACAGAGTAGTTATAAATATAATATGTAAACATAAAAAATACAAAAGCTACAAATGTATTTAAATCAGTAAATACAACAAAAGTCAATAAATAAAATGTATAGCACCTGAAATTAAATGTAATACTTCTAACAGGTTTCTAACCCTCCAGTTTACATGTAAATAGAAGCATTCCTTCGTAAAATAAAATAAAAGTGCACTGTAAATAATGAACTTATCTTCATATTAATCTACTCAACTAATGCAGTCCATCCTAACTATACAGGAAAAATATACAAACAACAATTAAACATCATAACGCACCTATAAGGAGCAGCACAGGGCACAGTCAACACACACACACACTCAGTGGCAGGCTCTTTCTCAGTCCCCTGCAGCAGTCAGAAAATATGCAAATGAGCGAAAAACTCCGACGGAGTTAACAGAAGTAAAAGTCGTATTTTGGCCGTTCGAAACCAAATGACAACCTCAGAAACATATTGATAACGATGCATCATTGCATTTGCATACAGTTTAAGCCAGAATACACAACTTTTAAACATGCTAGCTTAACCAGAGGAGGACGAGCCTCACAACACATCTTACCAGTGCACAAGCTGTCCATGCTTTGGCTATGTGTGATTTGTGCGTCAACAATTAAAGCCCCCATGCTACAACAGGTAACCCGGAACCATGAAAAACACAACCGTTTCATTCACTCAATACAAAGTTAACACAAATAAACTTACAATACAGATAATTTGGCTGATATTGATGACAAAGTAGAGTATAACACACCGGTTTTGAGAATGTTCACTAAACAAAATGAAAATAATAAAAATGACATAACCAACATATTGACTCAGCTACATATACAAAGTATAAAGTATACACATGTATCAGAATCAGTAATACTTTATTGATCCCCGGGGGGAAATTGGGGCGTTACAGTTGCTCTTATACAGACATAATAAAATGCTAGAAAATAGAAATAAAGGAGTAAGTAACATGTAAATATTGTACATAATGCTACAATATAAACACAATATATGTAAGAAAATATAAGTAAGTGATAAAATAAAAAATAGGAATATAAGAAATATGATATATGTACAAATATTTGCATTAAGATGTGCAATATATAGCATATAACCACAATGCAAATAAGTAAATACAAAATACTTATAAGTAAATAAAAGATGCTGAGAAGTGGGATCTATTAAGTGTGTTGTATATAAAGTATAAACATGTATACATGTATGGGGGGTACTATTGTGAGTACAATTTTTAGGTACTTGTACTTTACTTGTTTATTTCCATTTTATGCTACTTCCAATACTTCTACTCCACTAAATGTTTAAGGCAAATAATGTACTTTTAGCTCCACTACATGTATTTGATACATTTAGTTATAGTTACTTTACACATTCACATTATTAATGCAAAAATATTATGAACAAATAAAATGTGATATATTATTATAGATTAAGGTCTATATAAAGTCATTAGAATTGGCC